>NW_011506821.1:0-1744 GCF_000495115.2 Populus euphratica
ATGGGGGATTCCAAATGAGATAAAATCGTTTTAGAGAACAGAATTTGACATCAATCTAGTTGGTCAAAAAGGATCTCTTGATCTAATTTAGAAACTGATAATGTCGAGCATCTCGATATGACTGGGAATATGACCTAAGAATAACGACCAACAAAAATTATAATGAAAGCAGAGTCTTTAGTGGAAAACTCAAGTCAAAATCTTTCTCGTGATATAAATCTCTACTTTCATATTAGATATTCAAACGGGCATATCATGAGCTTTTGATATCGAAATCAAGCAATTCAAAAGCCTAAATTCATCTAAACTTATAGAGCTACAACTTTCATGCAGGATAAAAAATGAGATAAATTCATTTTGAAGAGTAGAATTTAACTACAAGCTGGTTAGTAAAAAATATCGCTTGATTTGATTCAAAAACTGACAATCTCGAGCATCTCGATATGACTGAGAGTATGACCTAAAAACAACGAACAAAAACATTTGTGATGAAAATAGAGTTTTTTAGTACAAAACTTGGGTTAGGATCTTTCTCGCGACCGAATTCTCTACTTTCACATTAGATATTCAAACAAAAATATTATGAGCTTTTGATATCAAAATTAAGCAATTCAAAAATTTCAAATTTATCTTTGTATCTCAGACTATAACTTTGATTGAGGATTTAAAATGAGATAAAAAAATTTTAGATAACAGAATCTGACAGGAATCTAGTTAGTCGAAAAGGTTTTTAATCTAACAATGTCGAACATCCAAATCTAACAATGTTGAGCATCCAAATCTGACTGACATTTAACCCTAAAAGCAATGATCCCTAGGACCCCATAAAGGTGTAGGTCAATGTTTCAATATGTCATGAGTGATAGAATATAATTAGGATGGTTAGATATCGTATGAAACTAAGTCAGAATTATAGCCTAAGTTGGGACTAAAAATTACGACAGTAGCAGAACTAGTTTTTTAGTGCAAATTCTAAAGGATTTATCCAACCTTAAAGACTAGATAAAGAATAAATGAATTTAGCATTATGAAGACTCTTGATCAATCTAAGAAGACTTGATGATTTTGGCAGTAAAAGGGAAGGATAAAGAGAGCATAAAACATCTCAAACGGGATTTCAAAAAAAATATTTATTTTTTTGCTTTTGTCAATCTTTCAGCAAACATAAGCTAAACTCCTACACTCAATTTAAAAGAGGTATACACCGTCTCCAGCATGTGGGGTCCAAAAATGAGTAACAACACTTTTCATATAATTTCCCATTGGGCTGATTTAGTCTTAGACAACATTACCCCTTAATTGTGGTGGCTCTTATCCATCATCATCATCGTTCAACCTTTTAGACAACCATGTCACTATCATTATCTAAGATACACACTCAAGCTAAATTTGACCACTAGTCTTCTTGATGGACCACATGAGGTTCTTATACATTAATATCATCTTTGCCAAGAATTTTGCAAACTCAATCAATGACTATTTTTATAAATCATTTTTCTTGTCTTGGGAATATACCATGTAACTTAAAAATGTTTTTTTTTTAAATCTAATTGTTGAAAAGAAATTATTGAGATATAAATTTAAAAGTATTTTTCTAAGAATCAAACTTATTTGGTTAAGAATCCAAAATTCATCATTAAATGATAGGTTGCACTTTGGTATATAAGTTGAATGTTAATTGGGCTTGAGAAAGAAAAGGTTTTAAAAGTAAGTTTTTAAAACTTAAAAAGTGAAAACCCCTTGC
>NW_011500563.1:0-39058 GCF_000495115.2 Populus euphratica
GGAAAAAAGGATTTTATAGATGAGAAATTAGAAAGGCAATCATAACACCTATATGTAGGCCAGTTGGAGTCTAACACACACTCTCTCTCTTTTTATTTATTTATTTATTTACTTTTGAAAAAAAACATGTGTATGTATAGGTAGTTGTGATTGTGGCTCACATCTTCCCTTGGTTTTACGTCCAAGAACGGCTTAAACACCCTCTATGGGTCGGGGATAGGCTTCCCATCCAGTTTTTTTAAAAATTGGCAAACAGGGTCTTTTTTAGTCAGATTCCCAAGACTAAGTCGATCATGTTCTTTATGAAATAGTGACCATAAATCATGAATTGCACGATGCACATCTCCACTAGGATGCATCTCAAGAGTCAATAGAAGATTATCTAAAGACTCCTTACCCAGGCCATCCTTAATGAATTGTATTTTATCTTCACGGTTTATAGATACCATTCCTAAAGAACGACATTGTGTATTACAAGTCCATCTAGCACATCGATGACAGACTTCTAGTCGTTTTGCACGACGCTTCTTTGCAAAAGTGCTTTTACCTGTTCCAGGCATGTGTGAAATAAAGAAATTAGAGGACTCACCTGATAATCGGACCTTTGCTTTAATCAACCAGCGAATATCTTCAGGAATTCCATGATTCATTAACAATCTCAATCTTGCACATCTAGCACGGTAAATTTTTGTAATCGCATTCTGAGGCAGAGCGGGAAAATACTTTTTCAATTTTTCAAGATTAGTGTCCATTTTCAAATGAGAATGGGAAGAGAGATTCAAAGAATGACACAGATATATACACAGATATCAGTAATTGTGGGAAACTGAAAGAACCGACTTAAGTCACGGAGTACTGTTATCCGCCATTTGACCGAGGTGAGAGAAACTTGCAAAAATCACTCAAAAAGAAACAAAAATAAAATAAAATCAATCTTTATATACAGGATCACCCAATTCAATAGAGTTATGTTCAACTGAAAAATTGTCAAAGTAAACTTTCAGACGATGTCTATTTACCTTGAAAACATTGCCATTCTTTGGATTCTCAATGTCATAGGCCCCATATGGATACACATGTTTCACAATAAAAGGACCACTCCATCTTGATCTTAATTTTCCAGGAAATAAATGCAGTCGAGAATTATAAAGTAAGACTTTTTGACCAACATTGAAGGTTTTTCTCTGTATTTTCTTGTCATGAAACTCTTTAACTCTTGCTTTATGAATTCTTGAATTTTCATATGCATCATTTCTTATTTTCTCAAGCTCATTTATTTGTAATTTTCGCAGTTGACTAGCATCATCCAGATTTGAATTGAAAGCTTTAATAGCCCAATAAGCTTTATGTTCAAGTTCCACAGGCAAGTGACAAGGTTTTCCATAGACTAGTCTATAAGGTGACATACCTAATGATGTTTTATAAGCAGTTCGATAAGCCCAAAGTGCATCATTAAGTCTTAAAGACCAGTCTTTCCTATTAGGGTTCACTGTTTTCTCCAAAATATGTTTGATCTCCCTATTAGCAAGCTCTACTTGTCCACTTGTTTGAGGGTGATAAGGGGTGGCAACTTTGTGTGTGATTCCATATTTCTTCATTAAAGACTCAAATGGCTTGTTGCAGAAATGTGTTCCATCATCACTTATTATGGCTCGAGGGGCTCCAAATCGACTCAAAATATTTTCTTTCAAAAACTTTATCACTGTTTTGTGATCATTGTTTCGACTTGGAATTGCCTCTATCCATTTTGAAACATAATCTACTGCGACTAATATGTATAAGAAACCAAATGATGGAGGGAATGGGCCCATGAAATCTATACCCCAACAGTCAAAGATCTCAATGACAATAATAGGGTTTAAAGGCAT
Organism: Populus euphratica; assembly: GCF_000495115.2. Lineage (NCBI taxonomy): Eukaryota > Viridiplantae > Streptophyta > Magnoliopsida > Malpighiales > Salicaceae > Populus > Populus euphratica. The sequence goes on from NW_011500563.1 coordinate 1,869, forward strand.
CATGTGACGTTTTGAAATAGATCCCAACTTTTGACAATTTTCACAAGACTTGCAGAATGCATGTGAGTCTTTGAACATGGTGGGCCAGTAAAATCCACTTTGTAAGATTTTTGTAGTTGTCTTTCTTGAAGAGAAATGGCCCCCACATGCCTCAGAATGACAAAATTTAATGACACTACTTACCTCATTGTCAGGAATGCATCTTTGAAATATTTGATCAGGACAATATTTGAATAAATAAGGATCATCCCAATAAAAGTTCTTCACTTCGTTCAAGAACTTTCTTTTATCTTGGGTACTCCAATGAGCTGGCAATTGTCCTGAAACAAGAAAATTGACAATATTAGCAAACCAAGGCATTGTAGAGACAGAAAGTAAAGATTCATCGGGAAAGTAGTCATCAATTGGTGTGATGTCAGTTTTCGAATCTGTTGTCAATCTTGACAAGTGATCTGCGACAACATTTTCGCTGCCTTTCTTATCTTTGATTGTGATATCAAATTCTTGAAGTAATAAAATCCACCGCACCAATCTAGCCTTAGAATCTTTCTTAGAAAGAAGATATTTCAATGTTGCATGATCACTAAAAACAACAACAGGTGAGCCAACAAGATAAGATCTGAATTTTTCACATGCAAATACTACTACAAGTAATTCTTTTTCAGTGGTAGTATAATTCATTTGAGCACTATTTAAAGTTTTACTTGCATAGTAAATTACATAAGGTTTCTTATCTTTTCTTTGTCCCAAAACAGCACCTACGACATAATCACTAGCATCACACATTATTTCAAAAGGTAATGACCAATCGGGAGGTTGAATGATAGGAGCACAAGTAAGCAAGTTTTTAAGTTTAACAAAGGCATCTTCACAATGTTCAGTCCATTCAAAAATAGTATCCTTTGTTAGAAGGTTACTTAAGGGCTTAGATATTACACTAAAATCTTTGATGAACATTCTATAAAAACCAGCATGTCCCAGGAATGATCTAACATCTTTAAGAGATTTTGGTGTTGGCAAGTTTGCAATTAACTCGATTTTAGATTTGTCAACCTCAATTCCTTTTGATGAAACAATGTGACCAAGTACAATGCCGTTTGTTACCATAAAATGACATTTTTCCCAATTCAGCACAAGATTCTTCTCTTCACACCTGGTCAAAACCTTTCCTAAGTTAGTCAAACAATCATCAAATGAATCGCCAAAAACAGAAAAATCATCCATGAAAATCTCAAGAAAATGTTCAACCATATCACTAAATATACTAAGCATGCATCTTTGAAATGTGGCTGGTGCATTACATAATCCAAAAGGCATCCTTCGATATGCAAAAGTACCAAATGGACATGTGAAAGTAGTCTTTTCTTGATCTTCCAATGCAATTTCAATTTGGTTGTAACCCGAATAGCCATCTAGGAAACAATAAAATTCATGACCTGCAACTCTTTCTAGGATTTGATCCATGAAAGGTAAAGGAAAATGATCTTTTCTAGTCATTGAATTAAGTTTTCTATAGTCAATGCACATGCGCCAACGAGTAATAGTTCTAGTGGGAATTAACTCATTGTTCTCATTTGTTATCACAGTGACTCCAGACTTCTTAGGTACAACTTGGGTAGGACTTACCCATTTGCTATCAGAAATAGGATAAATGATTTCATTATCTAGAAGCTTAATGACTTCATTTTTCACTACTTCTTTCATATTAGGATTTAGCCTTCGTTGCATTTCTCTAGAGGGTTTAGCATTTTCCTCTAAATAAATTATGTGTGTACAAATCAAAGGACTAATTCCTTTTATATCAGCTATGGTCCATCCTGATGCATTTTTGTGCATTTTCAGAGTTTTTAATAACTTACCTTCTTGATGTGCATTAAGTTTGGAAGAGATTATTACCGGAAAAGTTTCATTTTCTCCCAAACATGAGTATTTGAGATTGGATGGCAACAGCTTCAAATCAGGTTTTGGTGGTTGAACACTTGAAGGTATGGACTTAATTGATCGTGGTCGCAATTCCTCAATTTGTGGCCTCCAATTACTTGTCTTTGATTCTTCCTAAAAATAAATCATTTCCAAATCATCAGATTCATCAATCTCAATTTCACTGGAAGTGGTTGGAAATTGATCATGAATTAATTTTTCAGTAAAGTCCACTTCCTGTAAGTCATTATCATCTCTAGGTTGCTTGCAAATGTTGAAAATATTCATCTCCAATGTCATGTTTCCAAATGATAGCTTCATCAGTCCATTCCTACAATTAATCAATGCATTAGAAGTTGCAAGAAATGGACGTCCTAAAATAACAGGAAATGAATTACATACTTCAACAGGTTGTGTGTCCAAGATAATAAAATCCACAGGATAAATGAATTTATCGACTTGTACTAACACATCTTCAATTATTCCTCTAGGCACTTTTATAGATCTATCGGCAAGTAAAAGAGTTATAGAAGTTGGTTTTAACTCACCTAGATTGAGACTCTGAAAAACTGAATATGGAAGTAAATTCACACTAGCACCAAGATCAAGTAAGGCTCTTTCAATTTTATGCTCTCCAATAAAGCAAGAAATTGTAGGACAACCAGGGTCTTTCTATTTCAAAGCATTATTATTTTGAAGAATAGCACTTACTTGTTCGGCTAGAAAGGCTTTCTTTTTCACATTCAGTTTCCTCTTCACAGTGCAGAGATCTTTCAAAAATTTAGCATAGAATGGAACCTGTTTAATAGCATCTAGCAAAGGTATATTGATCCTTACCTGTTTGAAAGTTTCAAAGATTTCAGAGTTGTGATTAACTTTCCTTTGTTTGGTCATGGCTTGAGGAAATGGAAGTGCTGGCGGTGAATCAGTCGTTTCTTTGCAATTTTCAGATTCATCCCCTTCCTTACCCTCAAAGATTGACTCATCATCTTTCTCATAAGGTTCAAGAGAGGGTTTTTCAATAACTTTACCACTGCGCAGAGTAGTGACTGATTTGACTTGATCCATGTGTTGGCTTCCGGAACTACTTGCATTTGCATTGTATTGCCCTTTGGGATTTTGTTGCAGTTGAGATGGAAACTTACCTTTCTCTTGGAAACTGAGAGCAGATGTTAATTTTGCAAGAGTATCTTTAAAATCTGTCATGTTTTGAGCAAGTTGAGTGTTGATTGTCTCTTGCTTTTCAATGAATGCATGCAATGTTTCCTCAAGATTTCTTCTAAGAGGTGGAGCATAAGGAGGTGCATATCCATGAGAATTTTGGAAATTGTGGTGTTCTTGAAACGGTGATTGTGAAGTTTGTGCATTATTGTTCTCACTCTTCCAATTGAAATTTGGGTGATTTCTCCAACCAGGGTTGTATGTTTGGGAGTATGGGTTGTGGTTGGTGATTAGTACTTAAAAGTGCATTCTCATTAAGGATTTATGTCATCATATTGCACCTAAAGTATCATTAAATTCCCTAACAAAAGCATGTTTTATATTAGCAAGTCTAAAAATATAATATACCTTTAATTCATGGTAAATGTTCATCCTAAATGCAGTTCTATCACATAAATAAAAAGATTGATTGATGAGTTTAAGTATTGAAATTGAGAGGACAAAGAGAAGGCCAAACTTAGCAAAGTGTTGCTAGTGCATTCCAAACTCGAACACAGTTCGGTAATTAGATCATATTTGGAGCTGTAGATATCAGATTTAGGTCCATTTTATATGGTTGGAAAGGTAAGACATAGACCTACAACTTTTATGTGGACTCAAAGACTCAATTCTACCATTTTCAAGTTCAAATCTTAGCAACAACAAAGACGTAGGAAGCTGTCTTGCAGCTCAAACATTATTCAGTTTTTGGCTCATATCTTGAGTTCTAGAAGTCCAAATGAGCTCTGGTTTTTTTTGTCGGAAAGCTGAGACAATTGCCCATAACTTTCATAATCAGTTGGCTATAATTCTAATGTTAGCAATGACATTTTGGCCAGCCAACAATATCAATAATCAGCCTACAATATCAAAAAAACAGCAGCCACTAATATCAAAAACCAGCCACCAAATCAATGGATGGCCACCAATTATTCAATCAATCAATAGTTCTGAATCTTAGCCTATAAAAGGAGGTATTTACCATGTATATAGTCATATTAATTTTCAGATCAAAGTCATCTTCTTGCTTTCTCTCTATATCTTTGTAATGTTCAAGTTTTCTTTTATGCTATAATAATCTCTTGTTTATGGTCTTTTATTTCCTTTCCTATACTTAGTTAGCTTATATTATGTTTATGTTCTTATAGTGCTTATTTATGTCTTTCTCCTTCTTAATGTTTAGTTAAGTTAATTATATCAAGGTGAAAAGGTTTCTCTAATAGTGTTAGAATAGGTATAATATAAACTCAACATGGGCTTTAAATGTTTATATCCAAGAAAGATTGTTATTAACATGTTTTATCTTTTTATCTTACTAATTCTTAATACTTTGCTTATTAAATGGTTAATCTAGATTTGTGTTGTATAACTCTTGGTACATCAAATGCTTGATCCTTTTTAGTTTTCGGCCGACATCGTTATTATGATAGGAACTTGATTTGTTGTTAACATAAACTACCAACATAAATGCTTGATGATATTTATAAGTATGGTGTTACTTAGATAAGATGATTAATATGATCATGTTAGTAATTTATAATGAGCTAATAACGAGAAATCATCTGATTGGAACCTTCTTTGTGTGTGGTTTCCAGTTGAGTAATAAAAAGAGTTTACATTATATTTATTTGAAATACTATTAGTAAATCCTATAACCTTGACATGTTTTATTATTGTTTAATCCTTACATCAATATCACATCCCAAAAATTTCTTCAACTCTTTTTTTGTTATTATTCTCTTCAAATCTTTTTCTTTATTTGTAATTTATATAATTCACCTCCTTGTGGTTCGACCCCGGTCTTGCTGGGTTATTTTACTTTGACACTCCTGCACTTGGGATAAGACATCAACTCTTTGATCGTGTTAAGTTTTTGGCGCCGTTGTCGGGGAGGTAAGTTATTGTATAAATTAAATATTTTATTTTATTTTATTTTCACTTTTATTTGTTTTTCTAATTGTTGTTTCTTTTTTCCTTTTCCTTTTCCTTTTCCTTTTCTTTTCTTTTGCATTTGCGTGAGAGTTTGGACATGTACATTAAGTGGTAGACTTTCTAGAAAATCCTCATTTTCTTCAGAAAACATGGACGAAGAAGATAACGAATCAATTCATAATGAGAATAATCATGTTAGAACACTTAGAGATCATATGAATCCAACAAGAACAAGTGCACCATCATGTATTGTTTTTCCTCCTGATGCATCTCATTTTAATTTTAAGCCAGGTATTATTCAACTTTTACCCACTTTTCATGGTTTAAGAGAATCCATACTTGCATTTAAGAGAATTTGAAGAAGTTTGTAACACTTATAATGACTTAAATTGTAGCATGAACACCATCAGATTAAAGCTTTTTCCTTTTTCATTAAAAGATAAAACTAAAACTTACACCATTAGTGTAACCTTTTCACCTTGACATAATTAACTTAGCTAGACATAATGAAAGAAAGCAAAATAGATAAACAAAATAAGAACATAAAAGTTAACTAAGTAAAGGAAAGGAAATGAAAGGCATAAACTTAATATTAATGAAAACAAAGCATAAAAAATACAAAGAGAGAAAGGAAGAGCATGATCTTGATCTGAACACCAAGATGCCTAAATGCATGGCAAATGCCTCCTTTTATAGGCCAAAAATGGGAACTATTGATTTGATGACTAATTGATAAGTGGGTGGCCAACTTTTGACTTGGTGATAATCCTTATCTTCTCTTGTCTGCCCAAAACGTCATTGATAACGTCAAAACTGGAGCCAGTTGCAAACATGAAAGTTGTAGGCAATTGTCTCAGCTTTCTTGTGTAAAACATTCAGCTCATTTGGACTTCTAGAACTCCAGATATGGCCAAAATACCGAACAGTGCTCGGGCTGGAAGACAGATTCGGGCTTCTTTGTTGTTGCTACAATTTGGACTTGATAATGGCCTTTTTAGATCTTGGGCTCCATATGAAAGTTGTAGGCCTATGTCTTACCTTTCCATCCATATAAATTGGACCTAAATCTGAGATATATAGCTCTAGATATGACCCAATTACCAAACAGTGTTCTGGTTTGAATTGCACCGACATCTCTTTTCTAAGTTTGGCCATCTCTTTATCCTTGCAATTTATGTTCTTAAAGTCATCAATCAATACTTTCATTTATGTGATAGGCCTGCATTTAAAATGAACATTTACAACAAATTAAAGGTATCTTATATTATTAGATATATTATTATAAAACATGCTTTAGTTAAGGAGTTATTGATACTTCAAGTGCAAAATGATGATATAAAACCATGATAAAAATGCACTTTTAAGTACTAATCAGATATGCACCTCCTTATATTCCTCCTTCTAGAAGAAATCTTAAGGAAATATTACATGCATTCATTGAAAAACAAGAGCAATCAACACTCAAAATGCTCAAACCAAAATATCACATCCCAAAACTTTCTTCAACTCTTTTTTTGTTATTATTCTTTTCAAATCTTTTTCTTTATTTGTAATTTATATAAGTCACCTCTTTGTGGTTCGACCCCGGTCTTGCCGGGTTATTTTACTTTGACACTCTTGCACTTGAGATAAGACATCAACTCTTTGATCATGTCAAATAACATATCTAATAATATAAGATACCTTTAATTTATGGTAAATATTCATTTTAAATACAAGCGTATCATATAAATGAAAGGATTGGTTAATGAGTTTAAGAACTGAAATTGAAAGGACAAAGAGATGGCCAAACTTAGAGAAGAGATGCTGGTGCAGTCTAAACCGGAACATTGTTCGATAATTAGGTTATATCTGGAGCTATAGATCTTGGATTTAAGTCTACTTTATATGGATGGAAAGGTAAGACATAGACCTACAACTTTCATGGAGCCCAAGATTTAAAAAGGCTATTTTCAAGTCCATATTGTAGCAACAACAAAAAAAGTCTAAATTTATCCTACAGCCCAACACTATTCAATGTTTGGCCCATATCTAGAGTTCTAGAAGTCTAAATGACCTCCAGTTTTTTTTTGGAAAGCTGAGACAATTTACTACAACTTTTATGTTTTTAAGTGGTTCTAATTCTAACATTATTAATGATGTTTTGGGCAGACAAGAGAAAATAAGGACTGTTACCAAGTCAATAGTTGGCCACCCAGTCATCAATTAGTCATCAAATCAATAGTTCCTAATTTTGGCCTATAAAAGGAGGCATTCACCATGCATTTAGGCATCTTGGTTTTTAGATCAAAGATCATGCTCTTGTTTTCTCCCTTTGTATTGCTTAAGTTTTGCTTTCATTAACATCAAATTTATATCTTTCATTTTCTTTCCTTTACTTAGTTAACTTTTATCTTATTTATGTTTTTATTTTGTTTATTTATGTTTCTTTCTTTTATTATGTTCAGCTAAGTTTATTATGTCAAGGTAAAAATGTTACACTAATGGTGTAAGAATAAGCATAATATAGACTCAACATGGATCTTAATATTTGATACTAATATGTTTTATATTTGTTATCTTATTTACTTTTTAGTACTTTGCTTGTTAAATGACTAATCTAACTAAAACTTGGTACAACAAATACTTGATACTTGCATACCTCAACTGTATGGTATAACCTACACCAGTGTTATAAAAGAAACTTGATTTGTTGTTAACATAAGTTATAATCATGAATGTATGACAACATTTACAAGTATTAACATTATTTAAATAAAATAACTAATGTAACCATGTTAACAATTTATAATATGATTGGAACCTCTTTTGTGTGTGGTTTCCAATTGAATAATAAGAGTTTATACTATACTTGTTTGACATACCATTAATGGATCCTATAACCTTGACATTTGTTGTTATCATTGTTTAATCCTTACATTGATCTTTGATCTCAAAGTTCTCATCAACTTCTTCTTCTTTTACTTTATTATTATTATTATTACTATTATTCTTGTTGTTCTTGTTATATTATTATTGTTTATAATTTATATAATTAACCTCCCTGTGGTTCAATCCCGGTCTTTCCAGGTTATTTATTACTTTGACACTCTTGCACTTGGGAGAAGACATTAATCTTTTGGTCGTGTTATTTAGCCACCCTAACTTTAATGACACAGATCAATATTGAGGGTAGGATTTAACTAATAAACATCGAAGTTAGAAACTTCGAAGCTTATTACTACTCACATAAATAATTACTAGATAGAAAACTATGGTATAATGATATCAAGAAATTTATCCAGCACCGGGAATATCCTCTAGGAGCCCCTAAGACATATAATGAAACTTTGAGAATGATGGTTATGGATTATCTGACTTTTTTATGGCTTTCCATAGATGACCAATTTATGTGACTCATGAAGGGATCAATTACAGAAATGAAATATTGTAGTTGGTCAATCAATTGTTCAGCATTAGCAGCAGAGATTATGATTTGTTGTGCAGAAGATATTAGAAATTCTTGTTCTACAGTATGATCAAGAAACGACAACAACTTATCATAATAACTATTAACATTTAACAGACCTATAGGTCTATGGTAAATGTGCAGTTGGACCCAAGAGGAGATATAAAAGATCTCTTCCAATGTGCCTAGACCACCTAGTAAAGCAATGAAGGTATCAACATGGTTAAACATTGCATTCATTCAAGCAGACATTGTAGGGACAGTTCATCTTTAATTGTTTTTCCAATGATGTCCCCTTGTGCTAAAACTTTAGGGATGACCCCCAAAACTTGACTACCTCCTAAAAATGTAGTTATTGACACACCTTCCATTAACTCAAGATTGCCTCCCTTATACACTAAATGAATCTTTCTCTCAACTAGCACCTGACCAAGGTGATTTGCTGATTCTAAAAACTCATTTCTTTCTCAGGACTAGATCTACCGAAAACAAAAATATTTTTTATGTGATGAACTGAGGAACTTGTCATTTCTACACACTTTTATATTTGTTGAATGTATGGGTTGAGTAGAAATGAAAAGAAGGAAGAGAGGATTTTATAGATGAGAAATTCAAAAGGCAATCATACCACCTATATGTAAGTCAGTTGGAGTCTCACACATACTCTCTCTTTTATTTATTTATTTATTTATTTATTTTTGAAAAAGCATGTGTGTGTATAGGTAGTTGTGATTGTGGCTCACTTCTTCCCTTGGTTTTATGTCCAAAAACGGCTTAAACGCCCTTTATGGATCGGGGATAGGCTTCCCATGCAGTTTTCTTAAAAACTAGCAAACAAGGTCTTTTTTAGTCAGATTCCTAGACTAAGTCGATCATGTTCTTTATGAAAATGGGGCCATAAATCATGAATTACACGATGTATATCTCCAATAGGATGCGTCTTAAGAGTTAATAAAAGATTATCTAAAGATTCCTTACTCAGGCCATCCTTAATGAATTGTATTTTATCTTCATGGTTTATAGATACCATTTCTAAAGAATGACATTATGCATTACAATCCATCTAGCACATTGATGACAAATTTTCAGTGCTTTTACTTGTTCCAGGCATGTGTGAAATGAAGGAATTAGAGGATTCACCTGATAATCAGACATTTGCTTTAATCAACTAGTGAATATCTTCAGGAATTTCATGATTCATTAACAACCTCAATCTTGCATATCTAGCACGGTAAATTTTTGTAATCGCATTCTGAGACAGAGCGGGAAAATACTTTTTTAGTTTTTCAAGATTAGTGTCCATTTTCAATTAAGAATTGAAAGAGAGATTCAAAGAATTGCACAAATATATACATAGATATCGGTTATTATAAGAAACTAAAAGAACCGACTTAAGTCACGGAGTACCATTGTCCATCATTTGACCGAGGTAAGAGAAACTAGCAAAAATCACTCAAAAAGAAACACAAAAACAATGTGAGGAAAAGAAAATCAATCTTTATATACAAGATCACCTAATTTAATGGAGTCATTTTCAATTGAAAAATTATCGAAGTAAATTTTCAAACGATGTCCATTTACCTTGAAAACATTGTCATTCTTTGGATTCTCAATATCACAGGCCCCATATGAATACATATGTTTCACAATAAAAAGACCCCTCTATCTTGATCTTAGTTTTCTAGGAAATAAATGTTGTCGAGAATTATAAAGCAAAACATTTTGACTAACATTGAATGTTTTTCTCAATATTTTCTTCTCATGAAACTCTTTGATTCTTGCTTTATGAATTCTTGAATTTTCATATGCATTATTTTTTATTTCCTCAAGCTCATTTATTTGTAATTTTCGTAGTTGACTAACATCATCAAGATTTGAATTGAAAGCTTTAATAGCCCAATAAGCTTTATGTTTAAGTTCCACAAGTAACAAGGTTTTTCATAGACTAATCTATAAGGTGGCATACCTAATGATGTTTTATAAGTAGTTTGATAAGTCCAAAGTGCATCATTAAGTCTTAAAGACCAATCTTTTCTATTAGAGTTCACTGTTTTCTCCCAAATGTGTTTGATCTCCCTATTAGCAAGCTCTACTTGTCCACTTGTTTGAGAGTGATAAGGGGTGGCAACTTTGTGTGTGATGCTATATTTCTTCATTAAAGACTTAAATGGCTTGTTGTAGAAATGTGTTCCACCATCACTTATTATGGCTCGAGAGATTCTAAATCGACTCAAAATATTTTCTTTCAAAAACTTTATCATTGTTTTGTGATCATTGTTTCAAGTTGGAATTGCCTCTATCCATTTTGAAAATAATCTACTACGACTAATATATACAGAAAACCAAATAATGGAGGAAATGGACCCATGAAATATATACCCCAACAATCAAAGTTATTAGTGACAAGAATAGGATTTAAAGGCATTATATGACGTAATGTAACCATATTATTCAATAGTTTCACCCACATTTACCTAATGTTTTGTTCATGTTTTATATGTAAAATGCCTTGATATTCTTTGTTTTATGTTTTGAAGGCATTTTTGGATGAAAGATGCAAAAAGAAGTAAATTAGAGGTAATTGACAAATTTGACTTTCAATCGATATTTTGTGTAGAGCGTGAGTTCTAAAGATCAAAATGAAGTGATTCTAGTAACACTAAAAAGCTAACATCCATACCTTTCTGGACATGTAATGCAAGAAAAATAAAAAGAGAAAGATCATGGAAATCACATCCTTCAAAGTCAAATCTCGCATTCTGCCACTGTTGACCTTTATCCATTCAAACTTGAATATCTGGAGCTACAAAAGTCTAATTGATACAAACTCCATTTTTTTGGATTTCTGACTCAAAGGTCTATAAACACTCCAAATTTCAGCCAAAAATGATGTCATATGAGGGAGATATGATTTTGGAAAATGACAACTGAATTCTGCCAACAAACAGGTTTCGTGAAGAAACAAGTCCAAATTACGTTCCAAAGCTTCTAAAATGACATCCAAGTTTTTATTCAGCAATTTAGCTTCTTTAAGTCAGAGCTTGAAGATTTCATTCAAGGCTATTTCTCCTTTTTAGAAAAAATAGTTATTGAAGTACTTAAATGTAAACTGCCAACTTAAGGAAGGACTATTTTGTAAAATAGAGACTAGGGTTTCTTAGCATATAAAAGGAAAGAGAGAAGGAGGCTGCAGCTAGCAGAAAAGAGGGAGAGCAAAAGGAGGCAGCATCTAGTAGAGAATAAACACAAATTCTCTCCTCTACAAACCCAAAAATCATGCTCTCTTTATTCTTTAGGAGTAGTTGTTCAATAGTTATGCAAGACTAAACTCTTTTCTTGGTTGCAAGGACACAACAAACCTTCAGATTTTAAGAATCGTGAGATTTATTCTTCCTTTTATTTTTAGTTTATATTAGAAATAAGTATGATTATTTTTCTATGCATATTTCATATGATTGTTATTGATAATTGCTAGAGCGGACTCTAAGTTATTATTATGAACAATCTATTGCTATGTTTAATATCAAAACCGGAGTTGTGATATATGAACTTGTGAAGCAACTAAGCTTGATCATTGTGGCGGAACTATGTTATTGAACTTAGGGAGAACATTTGAACAAAGTGACATAAGCTGCAGACAACTTGTATGTTAATCTTGATGAAATTATCTAGTTCTTAAAGCTGCCATTAAATTGAATCATTAGTGCGAAAACTTTGATGTTTGTTGGTTAGGATTAGTTATATGGTGGATTTGTTAATTAATCAACGTTAAGAAAGATAAAATCTCAGAACATAAACTGCAATCTTAGTTTTAAGGATCGATTCTAACTTCCGTTTGTGGATGTGTGCTTGTGACCAAGGTTTGTTTTCTTAATAAATTTCATTTTAAATTGATTTTGTTTGCTAATTTAATTTCTTTCATAGTTTAGATCATCACAAATCAAAACCCTTAATTGCATAACATATAACATAAAAATGTAAACTAAATCTTTTTCGTGGGATTGACCCCTTGCTTACTTTATACTAATGTGTTATGCTTTAAACTAGGGTAATTAATTTATGTGACCGCGACATCACAACATGATGTTTTGAAATAGATCCTAACTTTTGATAATTTTCTCAAGACTGTAGAATGCATGTGAGTCCTTAAACATGGTAGGCCAGTAAAATCCACTTTGTAAGATTTTTATAGTTGTTTTTCTTGATGAGAAATAACCCCCACATGCCTTAGAATGACAAAATTTAATGACACTACTTACCTCATTGTCTGGAATGCATCTTTGAAATATTTGATCAAGACAATATTTGAATAAATATGGGTCATCCCAATAAACTTTTTTCACTTCATTTAAGAACTTTTTTTTATCTTAGTACTCCAATGAGCTGGTGATTGTGCATCAAAAATGTCATTAAGTCTCTTGTTTTACATATGTATTTATTGTTTTTATTTGGTTGTTTTTATAATAATTGATGTGTTTTTTAGTAATGAAGTTTGTTTTAATGTTTCGATAGGTTTTTGGAGCTTAACTGAATTAATTCAGAAAATTCAACGTTGGAATTCAGAACAAAGAATTGAAGAGACATTTAGTTGAAGATTGAAGCAAATCTTGGTTCAAATAAGTGCTCCAAATTTGTCCCAAAAATCAATTCTATTCCAATTCTAGAAAAGAATATCATATGATTTATTTCAAGTCCAAACTTGCCTTCTGTTGTGTGCAAACTTCAACCATTAAACACTCAAGGTTTCAATGTCAATCTTAGCCCAAATAATAAGTACATTTGTATACTTATTTGATGCTCAAATTCAGCCCAAAATCAGCCCAAATTAGCCCTAAATCAACCCCAAATCAACCTTCAAATCAACCCAAACACAATCCATGATCTTACATGTCCACACAACAAATAACAATTGATTTATTTTGGGCAATCCATTGATCCAAGAAGGCAAGCACATGGATGGAAAGCTGGAGCGGATATTTTAACATTATTTTGGGTCAAAAAGAAAAAGGAGACACCTCATAAATGAGGAAGAAAAACGTGCACCAAAGTAGTTGTAAAGCTGTCTTGATTTGATTTTTCAGAATACCTTTCGATGTTTTGCCCATAACTTTTGATTTAGGTGTCCAAATGAGCTGTTCTTTAATGATCTGGAAAGGTGACAGAATTTCCTATAAATATGTCTCTAATAGACTTCTCCAAAAAAATCTTCTAAGAGGGTCGAATTGCTGTCTAAAGTTAGAGTCAGATTTGTGTCCGAATTTTTTCTGAAATTGTATTGTGTTCTTCTTTATAGATTTCAGTTCTTTAGTTTGTAAAACTTATTATTTCAGTTGGATTCAAGTTCTTTCATGTTTATTGAAGTATTCTTATATATAATCATGGTTGGCTAAACTCTTTCTTGGATCCAAATCAAGGATAATGGTGATTGAGGTGAGTTCTTTAGGATATGAATGAATCTTAATGTTTATCTTCTTATTTTCTTCATGAATGATTTATTATTGTAAAGAAATTTTAGAAATCATTTAGGTAATGTTATAATCTTGAATTTTTATGCACAAACTTTAGTTTTGGTATAGAGATTGCTTGATTCAATGTCTTACTTAATATGAAAGTACTTGTTCATTCTTAAGCAATAATCAATCTTCATCTTTCTAATCTTCATTGTAATATCTGCCGATCTAATATCACCATCGTTGATATTAGGTTGAGTTATCTTATATATGTTGAAGAAATCACCAATACATCACCATTAAAATTGATTTGGACCAAGACTTACTTTTTCTTGTCATTTAAAATCTATTTAAATTTTTTTTTTATCTTTAAAAACAAATCCATCAATTATTTTCAACCAAGTTATTGTTAATTTAATTTATCTTGAGTTTTTTTTTGTTACTTAGCTTAATTTCCAAATCTAGCTCTTTGTGGATATGACCTCGATCTTACCGAGTTAATTGCTACATCGCACACTCGTGCACTTGCGAGTTAAAACAAGCCGATCATAAAAAGCGGTCAAGCAGCTGGCAATTGTCCTGAAATAAGAAAATTGACAATATTAGCAAACTAAGGCATTGTAGAGACAGAAAGTAATGATTCATCTAGAAAGTAATCATCAATTGGTGTGATGTCAGTTTTCGAATCTGTTGTCAATCTTGACAAATGATCTGCGACAACATTTTCGGTGCCTTTCTTATCTTTGATAGTGATATCAAATTCTTGAAGTAACAAAATCCACCGCACTAATCTAGCCTTAGAATTTTTCTTAGAAAGAAAATATTTCAATGCTATATGATCACTAAAAACAACAACAAGTGAGCCAACAAGATAAGATCTGAATTTTTCACACGCAAATACTACAGCAAGTAATTCTTTTTCAGTGGTTGTGTAATTTATTTGAGCACTATTTAAAGTTTTACTTGCATAGTAAATGACATAGGGTTTCTTATCTTTTCTTTGTCCTAAAACAGCACCCACGGCATAATCACTAGCATCACACATTATTTCAAAAGGTAATGACCAATCAGGAGGTTGAATAACAGGAGCAGATGTAAGCAGGTTTTTAAGTTTAACAAAGGCTTCTTCACAATATTCAGTCCATTCAAAAACATTATCCTTTGTTAGAAGGTTACACAATGGCTTAGATATTATACTAAAATCTTTGATAAACCTTCTATAAAAACCAGCATGTCCTAAAAATGATCTAACATTTTTAACAGATTTTGGTGTTGGCAAGTTGGCAATTAACTCAATTTTAGATTTATCAACCTCAATTCCTATTGATGAAACAATGTGACCAAGTACAATGCCGTTTGTTACCATAAAATGACATTTTTCCCAATTCAACACAAGATTCTTCTCTTCACACCTGTTCAAAACCTTTTCCAAATTAGTTAAACAATTATCAAATGAATCACCAAAAACAGAAAAATCATCCATAAATATCTCAAGAAAACGTTCAACCATATCACTGAATATGCTAAGCATGCATCTTTGAAACGTGGCTGGTGCATTACATAATCCAAAAGGCATCCTTCGATATGCAAATGTACCAAATGGACATGTGAAAGTAGTTTTCTCTTGATCTTCAAATGCAATTTCAATTTGGTTGTAACCTGAATAACCATCTAGAAAACAATAAAATTCATGACCTGCAACTCTTTCTAGAATTTGATCCATGAAAGGTAAAGGAAAGTGATCTTTTCTAGTCATTGAATTAAGTTTCCTATAGTCAATGCACATACGCCAACCAGTAATAGTCCTCGTTGGAATTAACTCATTTTTCTCATTTGTTATCACAGTAACTCCAGACTTTTTAGGTACAACTTGGGTAGGACTTACCCATTTGCTATCAGAAATAGGATAAATGATTCCATTATCTAGAAGTTTAATGACTTCATTCCTCACTACTTCTTTCATATTAGGATTAAGCCTTCGTTGCATTTCTCTAGAGGGTTTAGCATTTTCCTCCAAATAAATCTTGTGTGTGCAAATCAAAGGACTAATTCCTTTTATGTCAGCTATGGTCCATCCTAATGCATTTTTGTGCATTTTCAGAGTTTGTAATAACTTACCTTCTTGATGAACATTAAGTTTGGAAGAAATTATTACCGGAAAAGTTTCATTTTCTCCCAAAAATGAGTATTTGAGATTACATGGCAATGGCTTCAAATCGGGTTTTGGTGGTTGAACACTTGAAGGTATGGACCCAATTGATCGTGGTGGCAATTCCTCAATTTTTGGTCTCCAAATATTTGCCTTTGATTCTTCCTGAAAACAAACCATTTGCAAATCTTCAGATTCATTAAACTCAATTTCATTGGAAGAATTTTCAAATTGATCGTAAATTATTTTTTCAATAAAATCTACTTCCTGTAAATCATTATCATCTCCAGGTTGCTTGCAAATGTTAAAAACATTCATTTTTAATGTCATGTTTCCAAAAGATAACTTCATCACTCCATTCCTACAGTAAAGTGATATTTTTCCCAATTCAGTACAAGATTCTTCTCTTCACACCTGCTCAAAATATTTTCTAAGTTAGTCAAACAATCATCAAATGAATCACCAAAAATAGAAAAATTATCCATAAAAATCTCAAGAAAATGTTCAACCATATCACTAAATATACTGAGCATGCATCTTTGAAATGTGGCTTCTGCATTACATAATCCAAAAGGCATCCTTCAATATGTAAAAGTACAAATGTGGCTTCTGCATTACATAAAGCAATGTACATTGTTATTATCACTCTTCTAACTAAAATTTGGGTGATTTCTCCAATCAGGTTGTATGTTTACAAGTATGGGTTATGGTTGGCCCTTTGGAAACTGTTTAAAGCATGAGATTGTTCATGGAGACATTCCTTAAAATAAGGCAATGTTGGACAGTTATTAGTTGAGTGTTCATTTATTTCACATATTTGACACACAATGTTTTCAACAGATTTTAATTTACCACTCTTTTTCAATTCTAGTGCCTCGACTTTTCTAGCTAAAGATGCAAACTTAGCTTGGAGGTCATGATCTTCCCTAAGGTTGTACATACCTCCACTAGATGTATAAAGTTGAGTTTTACTCGGTGTCTCATAAGTACCTGCAGTGTCCCAATTTTGAGCATTTTTAGCTAACAAGTCTAAGTACTTCATTGCTTTATCAAGGTCTTTATCTTTAAAAGTTCTATTGCACATCAATTCAACCATTTGCCTATCTTTAGGTGTTAACCCTTCATAGAAATGTGAAACCAATCTCCATGTTTCAAAACCATGATGAGGGCAAGTACTAAGCAAGTCTCGATACCTATCCCAACATTGGTAAAATGTTTCTCCTGGTTTTTGAGTGAAAGTAGTGATTTGTCTCTTGAAAGAGTTTGTTCTATGAGATGGGAAAAACTTCTTCAAAAACTGTTGTTGCATTTCATCCCAAGCACGAATGGATCCTGGTCTTAAATTTTGTAGCACTGGCCATCTCTTTGTCTTTTTAATTTCAGTTCTTAAACTCATCAATTAATCATTTCATTTATATGATAGCCCTGCATTTAAAATAAACATTTACCATAAATTAAAGGTATCTTATATTATTAGATATATTATTATAAAACATGCTTTAGTTAAGGAGTTATTGATACTTCAAGTGCAAAATGATAATATAAAACCATGATAAAAATGCATACTAATCATTTAATAACTTAATTAAATCTACACTTGCCGAAACAACATCATTTTATTTAAATAAAATAGCGTAGTTTTACCAAAACAACGTGTTTTGTTTCAAAACGATATCATTTTGGTTAGCATAAAGTAAAAAAGAAAAAAAAAGGTCAAACAACACATCGTCTAACACTATTCATCTTTTTCAAAAAAAAAAAACTCATTAAAGCTACCTCTTATGCCTCTTTTTAGGCCATTGTCTTGTCTCATCCCTTCACCAAACAAGAAAAAAAAAACACACCATTTTCATGCCCTGACATTGTATTTCCTATCCAATTTTGTCCCTACTGGTTTGTAGCTTAATAGCTACTATAATAAGTAACCAAAACCCTTGATCCTGCTAGCCTTGACAACTTGATTAGTACAGTACTAAGATGTTGGTATATGGATAATGATTAGTATTCTTTTCAAATGAATTAAGGGCTAATATTCAAGTTTGAGAGGGACTTTAAACTCATTTTTCACCCTATATAAATAGGGATAAAGTTCAGTTGCAGAAGAGGAAGAGAGAAAATATAAGGAAATAGAGAGGATATAAAAAAACATATATCCCTACCCCTGCATAACAACATATACTAATTCAACCAAAAATCTAAACTTATTACATCACCATGAGCTACCCCTTACAATTAAAAACCAAAACCATTCTTCCCTGCCATACACTAGATAAAAGTTGTACAAACAATTAACATACACTACCGTTACTTACCCCCTTACTAACAACTTCACCATAAACCATTAACAACACCAACAAAAGCACTAACCAGTAACTAGCACTCCCTAGGCCAAGTAAGCTTCTTCTCTTCTTACTTCCTCAAGTAAATCACTGCATGATAATGTACAAATGCATAACATAATGGATGAAAAAAATAGTGGACTTGAGCCTTAGGCCTAGTAAGCTCAGCCCATAACGTTGGGCTAAGCTCAACCTAAACTTAAGGGTGTGTTTGACATGCCCTATTTATATCAAACGAAAATTCTTCTTCTTCTTCTTTTTCTTCTTTTTTTTTTTCCATAAAGCATGCTTTCCAAAAATAGTTTATGATTATTCATTAGGATTTAGCCAAAATCTAAATAATATCACAAAAATTAATTTATTTAATTAACATTCGAGGTATTATCTTTACAACATAATGTATACCCCTAATATTAGATTATATGAAATAATAGTAATAAATATTAGGAATTAGCTATTGACTTTATTATTTGAGAGTATAAAATTGCATTATAAGGTATATCCTCATATATTAAAGATGCAAAGTAGGAAATGAATGCGATGCTAAAAGTTAGATCTTACCCTAGAACGGTTAGAATTTAGCCCGATAAGACAAAGACTTTTTTACAAAGAAAGATTTGCCTTAAACCTTAGATAGACCAACAAATAGAAACATGACCTAGAAAAAAATAATCAATCAACAATACACCATACCATAGATAAGTTGCATTATAGTTATACGTCTTGCTCTTACACAACTAGCACTATTATCTAGACTTTCATGGACTATTAGGCTTTCTTATGACCCATGATATTAAGTGGCAACTCCTTTAAAATCATAATTTTATAATTAACCTTAAACCCTTCAATCTAAGAGGAAAACCCATCATTCGATGTCGTGTACACCACAACAACAATGATGATGATAAGAAAATTTAAAAAAATAAAGAAAAAGTCTTATACTTAATTGTTGGGATCAAAACAATTTTCATAAAAGTCTTCCAATTAATTAGTGGTATCAAAAGGATTCTTATAAAATCTTCTAATTAATTATTAGGATCAAAAAGATTTTTATAAAATCTTCTAGTTAATTGCTAGGATTGAAAATATTTTCATAAAAGCTTTTAGTTAATTGCTAGGATCAAAATGATTTTTATGAAAATCATTCAGTTAATTGTTAGGATAAAAAAATCTTTCTATAAAAAGACTTTAATGATTCTCATAGAAATCTTTTGATTAATTGTCGGGATAAAAAATATTCTTATGAAAATCTTGTAATGAACTTATGGGTTTTTATTTTCTAATAAGATGTAACACTATAAATAAAGATTTAGTCTACAGAAAAGTAAAGGGGGGAAGGAATAAAAGTAGTACAAAAAAAGAAGAAGATAAAAAGCTGAAATAGAGTTAACAATTTTGATGTTATATAGTCTTCTAGTTCTTTAAATTTCTATTGTCTAATAAGAAGAATTATTTTTGTGGGAGTTGAGAAAAGGACAACATTCAACCTATAAACTCTTTTTTATATATAAATCTAATACCAAGTATGATGCACTCTCTTTTGTTATTTTATGATAACATGTTATTAAACTTTGAGTATGAATCCTCCTACTATTTTTGGCATTGTGATATAACATTGTATACTAGTTTTTCTTAAATCCTTAGGATCTCCTCTTGTTTATTGCATTCATATGTCACAAGCTTAGAATTATAAAATCTAGTAGATATCAAGTACAATCACTCATATGGTTAGATAGTTTTTCAATTTCTTTCCATATAAAAACCTTAAATTACACATTTGTGAAGTTTCTTACTATCCACAAGGGATAATAAGAAATTGGTGATTTTTCATTCAAAAATCCTAAATTGATGAAATTTTTTTATTTTAAGGATTAGCATTTTTTTTTCCATAAAAGATCCAAAATTGATGAAATCTTTTATTTTTAGGGATTGACATCGAAAGTTTCATTAAAGGGTCAAAATCGATGCAATCTCCAATTTTTAGGAATTAATATCAAAATTTTCTCATTAAAAAGGTAACAATCAATGAAGTCTCCTATTGCTAAGAATAAAAATCAAATTCTTCAATAAGTCTCATATTCTTATTGACCAATGTCATTTTTTATAATGCATTAAAATAAATCATGAATAATCATAGAAGCAACGTTTGGAAATTAATAGCATGTATAAAATAAATTTAGGAGAAAACACAAAACAAAAAGTAACATTTCATTTAAAAGAATATGATAAGAGTGATGTTTATCTTTTCTTAAGCATAACTAACCTCTTACTTGAGTTTTTAAAAGTATAATTACTTGTGTTTTTTTTATGTGAATTACCATAAAAAAAACTAACATTTTTTTATTGCCATGTACTTTTTTAACATTTATCTTATTTGTATTGTTTAATTTTATCTTTTATATATATATATATATGTGTGTGTGTGTGTGTGTGTGTGTCAGATTACATGTGTATATATGTTATTTTTCAAAGTTTTCACACATTTCACAGAAAATCAAGAAAGAGGTCTAGACCTGAGCTTGTCCACTTTAGGATTAGATAGGGAGATTCATGTGGCAAGTGTGACTTATATCCAATGAGCACATGCTCAAGTTACATAAAGTTAAGAGGACGAGTTATCCCATAAATAATTCAAACAATCTAGGAACCTAAAAAATCTTTAGAAAAACATAAGCTAAGCCCAAAACTTTATAAGATAGTACATGAACAAATAATATGCCATATAATTATGATGAGGCACATTACTATCAATGGTACGGGGACTAGGTTAGAGAAAGGCCAATACCATGTGGCGAAAATCATTTTCTCTAAATTGGCTAAAATTATTATGGGTTTAGTGTCCTTGGTGAGAACTTTCCAATAAAATTCAATCTAGTTCATCCTCATAGTCCTAAGTAACAAACATTTATAATAAATATATTTATTTGAATGATCTATTTATTTCTTTTCATGCTACTTAGAGTTTTAGTACATGAAGAAATATCAGCCACATCGCTAACATCTAATTTCCCCTAAGTGTGCACCATATAAGTTACAGAAAAAGAAAGATGGAACATGAAGAAAGAGTTTTGCTTGAGATGAGCCACTTGAAAGAATTTGACAACCTAAAAGGGAAAGTCATAAAAATTACAAGCATATTTGAATGAGCATTGGAGGTAATCTTGATAAGGGAAAGAATATCTAAAAGAAATCAAATACATATATAAGCACAACTTTTTTCGAGCATACAACCTACACAAGTAGGACCCTTTAGTTTTGCTTAATAAAATGATGCCTCTCTAGAGTTATAATATGTTGCGTATTTTTTATATATACAACAAACAAAATCAGTTTAAATACCTCAAACAATTAACTTCACAACTAAAAAACCATAAAAGTAAATAATTCATACCAAGAAAGATATGCGAAAAGATATTGGAGCCCAATAGGAATCCAATAATAAGAATTTGAATTTAGAGTTAAAGTTTATGAAGGGTAAAAAAAGGAAGTCAGAGTCTAACTTAACAACTTGAAAGCAAGACCTAGCCACAATAGAAAAAGAAAGAGACGACTTGTTACCCAACCACAACAACAACAACGTGCTTTTTAAGAATTATAGGAAAGGTTTAATGTATTTTCAAATACCAAAGAGGAGCACAATTGAAAAATGAAAAAAATAACTTGAACAACATTGAAAGCTTAGAAAAATATTATAAAGAGCAAGCAGTCTGAGGTTGCTTATAAGTTTTAGTGGTAAGAGATTAATTTGTTTGTTGGATACACCAATTAGATTCCAACAATTAATCTAGCCTTATATGTGCAGATTTAGTAGGGTGACGTACAAGATTTAAAGTTCATCATCATAAGAAAGCCCTATCACATAGCGATAACAAATTAAATATATTTTTAGTATATATGCATTATAGCCAATTAGTTTATTGTACCTGGCATTGATTTTGACCATGTAAATATATTTAATCTATTAATAAAAGCTTATTTATTTAATATTCATTTAATATTTTATTAATGAATATAATGTTTGATTAATGAATCAAAAATAAATATAAAATTCTTTGGACAAAAATACTTTACAAAGAAAATTATAAAGTTGTTATGATTATGAGATTTCTATTGCATCAAAACATTGTTCCTAAATGTTTCAAATCAATGCTTTATTAAGACTGAAAATTAATTAGAGTTGTTGAGACTGATACATATATTTTTTTTTTTATGAAATGAAACAATTGTTTTCATAAATTAATGTAAGATAGATATCTAGAACTAATATGTAGATGCTTAGTAGTTGACATGCACATTAAATTGACTTGCATAAGAATTTTATATTGAAATATTACTTGTATTTATAGAAAGGCTCACGTAACTTTTTGTAAGTGATTATTAGACTTAAGATCACGAAATTGTCATATATATATATATATATATATATATATATATAAAGTGTTATATTTTAATCCTACCACATGTTATCTTAATCAAAGGTAACAAATAAAAAAATATTGGGTATAGCATGAACTATATAAAGGTATTCAAATAATCAAGAAAAAAGAGATGATTTATCACCCTAGAAAAATTAGGAAAAATATTCTATCTATTCTCAAATACTTGCGCAACGTGAAACGAGATTTAAAGAAAGTTTTAAATCTGTTTCAAAGAATCAATAACTATATTGTTGTGAATAAACTTAATTTGACAGAGTAGAGAAATTTTATACTATAATGTTTTAATCAAAATATTATTGATAAAAGGATAATAATTACATTAAGAAATTGATCACTTAAAGGTTAAGTCAAACCATTTATAACTTTCTAATATTTGAAAAATCATGACAGATTGTTAGATATTGTACGTAATCTTTAAATATAAATCAATCACTTGTTGAATTGATAATAAATTAATTTATTAAATTTATTTAATCATATTTTATTTAGTATTGTAATTTATATTTGGGCTAATTTATAAAAGAATCTAATGGATCACACACATAAGAACCCTTTGGTTAAAAATTAAAATGAGATGATTTATTAAGTGTAACTTGATTGTAAATAAATTTAGAAATTGAATACTAGATTGTAATTAAAATAAAGGATTATGATTCTAAACTTATAAACAATCAAGGATGGTGAATAAATATCTAAAATTAGCCTAAAATAATATATATGATGTTATTTAAGCGTTAAATTAATAATTTATCATTTATAGAGTTTTTAGGTTTTTTTATAAATAGAAAGTAATGTCATTTATTTTCTAAGGTGAGTAGAGTATGATACATAAATACCTAAAATATAAACTAAAAGTGTTAGCATTAGAAGGTATAGTAATATCTCTCTTTTTAAAGGGTTTATGAGATTTCTTAATAGTGATTTGTGTATGTTACCATTAAAGGTCGGACACATGAATGATTTGTGGTTCACAATAACTCATCTTTTAAACAATTATTCAAAGTCAAAAAAAAATTTTGATCTTCAAGTAAAATTCATATAATCCCTAAACAACCTTAGATTTATTTAATGGAATCCTTGGAATTCCAAAAAAAATCTTAAATTTTTAGTTTTCACCGTATTTTAAAAAACTCAACAATTATAATTATCATGTACATGTATTTTAAAAAACTCAACAATTATAATTATAATTAACGATGCTTTAAAATTAGGTGCGTATATTACTCAAACGTATTAATATTATTCAGTTTAAATTCGCTGATTGGAGATGCTGAAAGTGAAAGATGTCAATGCATGCTCTTAATGTTTGGTAATCTTATAAGATCGGCTTTACGGGATCTGCTGTGGGAGTGGAGTGGGTGGATTAATTGGGAGACGTTGATCTTGAAATGCCTTATTGAAGTCAAATACCAAGTTACAATCAATAATTATTGACCACAAATTAAATATATATATATATATATATATATATATATATATATATATATATATAAAAGCAAAGAACATTAGTACATTATCCCTCTTTCTCATTGTTGCGTAGCATATCTTGTCTCTCATTGTGCAGAAATTAATCAAGGAACGTTGGAAAGCATGCAGAGGATGAACATGAACTATTCTGAATACATGATTTGTTTTCAATTTCCAGCAATTTGCGTCGCACACATCTATTCTGGATATGTTCTTCATTCTCCGTTTAGTTGATCGAGCTAGCTTCCCTTGTTGGTTTTCAAAGCTGAAGAAACTGAGTGCAAAAAAAATCCTGAATCGTCTACTAGTTAAACAACAAGTCTTGGGAGATGAAAGAAGCCCATGCATCCTGTAACCAACGTTGAAAAAAACTAGAATTATATATGTTGAAGCTATTTCTCATGATTTAACAGCATAAACCAGCCAAACATCTTAAGCAATTCCCGTTGTTGTAGCCCTTTCTGTGTTGGGTTCCAGCCAGGGCAAAAGGCAAAACTTTACCTGCAGGATGGAAAAGGCCTTCTCTGCGACGTATTTCTGTGAGAGTGTACCTCCTCTTTGTTGCAACTTGTCAGGATGGAGACATAGCCTTGCTTTCTGGTAAGCTTTCTTTACCTGTGAGCTCTCAATGAGGCTTGTCAGGGCGATTGCATACCAACCGCTATTTGGCCATAGAATCTGCGTTCATTCAATTTATAAAAAGATCATTGCACTATATATGAGTGTGTGTTTGATTTTATTGTTCATATATTAATTTGGAGAAGCCCTAACATACAGCAAAGGAAAACGCTGAAGCACGTAATATATAGCTAAATTAAAGAATATACGTGATGAAGTGTGGATAGCAGCAGACGGATGTTGGTTTCCTTGCCAGCTGACCACAACCTAATGTCTTCATCCAATAACTCCATCTCCATCTGTACAGTTTTTTTTTTTAAATAGAAAAGGAAACAAAAGCATCAATAAAAATCTTTTTTACTAATTTAATGAATGGTTAATTTTGCAGTACTGCAACGATGCTTACATCTTTTTCTGATTTTTCTACTTCTTCTCTTCTGGATTTCTTTAGCTCTTCTTCCTGCAAAAGTAGAAGGGGAAGTATATCTCAGACTTAAACTTGTTCCCACATTCAATCTCTTTAATTATCGAAACAATATTCATATTCAAAAAATAATATAAATGGATCATTCAAAAGTAACTGTGTATCTTTCTTCTTCTGTTTTTGGTAGAATGTAGTTATGTCTCTTGATGCTGAATGCCTAAAATCTTGACAATATTGGAGCAAATGATCCAGCATAAACGGAAGCTAACTAGCTTGTATCAAGATAACAGTGGTATTTAATTTCTCTTGTTGATACGCTGCTATACAAATACTAAATATTTTATCATTTTATTTGTTAGTGTACAGAGCTTGTTAGTTAAATATAATATAGATTTTGTTTATATAAATATAATTAATTTATTAATAAAAATTTATTTATCTAAAATAAAGATAAAATCCTTGACAAAAATTCTTTGCAAAAAAAATTATAAAGTCATTATAATTATGAGATTCTTATTGCATTAAAGAATTGTTTTAAATGTTTATAGTCAATATTCTATTAAAACCGGATTAATTTGAGTTGTTGAAACTATATATATATATATATATATATAGGTGTTTGTCGAAGATATATACACTAAATTGACCTACATGAAAATTTCATATGTGATTCTTAAATTTAAGATCATATATGTATAAGAAAAGGTTCACGTCATATTTGTTATGTAATTATTAAACTTGAGATTATTAAGTCATCTTATATAAAAAATGTTAAGTTTTAATTCTGCTACACATTGTCCTATTCAAGAGTAATAAATAAATAAATATTGGATATAACATGAATTATATAAAGATATTTAAGTATTCAAGATATGATTCATCACCCTAAGTGAATTAGAAAAAATATATCATATATTATCAAATAATATTGACTGTAAATCATTGCATAAGGTGGAATGAGATTTAAAAAGAGTTTTAAATCTTATTTAAATAATCAATGACTATATTGTTAAAAACAAATATGATTTAACAGAGTAGACACACTCATGTTATAATTTCTAAATCAAAAAATTGTTAACGAATGAATAATAATTATATTGAGAAACTAGTTACTAAAAGATTAAATCAAATCACTATTGACTTTCCTAATATTTTCAATATCATGACAGATTGCTAGATATTGTACTTAATCTTTAAAAATAAATCAATTAATTATTAAATTGATGATAAATTAATTTATTTAATTTATTTATTTCTATTTTATTTTATATTATAATTTATATTTGAGCCAACTTATTAAGAGACTTTATGAGTCATGCATGTATGAACCACTAGTCGGAAATTAAAATAAAATGATTAATCAAGTGTAACTTGATTCTAAATAAATTTTAAAAATTAAGAATAAGAATATAATTAACACAAGAGATTACAATACTAAACCTATAAAAAATCAATTAAGAATTTGATTGAGTAAATTTTTAAAACTAGTCTAAAATAACATATGTGATGTTATTTAAGAGGTAAATTGATATTTTTTATTCTTTAAATTTTAAATTTTTTTATAAATAAAAAGTTCTTTTATTTTCTTCAATAAAAAAAATATCCGAATTTTAAATTTTTTTTATAAATAAAAAGTTGTCTTTTATTTTCTTCAATAAAAAAAATATCATATGTAAATATTTAAAATATATATATAAAAAAAAACTAACACTCTAAAATATAGAAATCCTTTTCTCCTAAAAAGATTAAGAAAATTTCTCATTGGTGTTATGTATCGATTACTATTAAAAGATCGAATACTTAAATGACCTATGTTTTATGGCAACCCAGCTATGAAAAAAATATTAAAAGCTAAAAAAAAATATATGATTTACAATTAATTTTTACATAAATCCTAAATAACTCTATATTTATTTTATAAGATTATTAAAACTCTCAAAAAAAATTTAAAATTTATAATTTATACTGCAGGAATATATTTCTTGAAACCCAATATTCTTATAATCCATTTATCAATGCTTCGGAGAAAAAAGAAATGATTTACCATGGTACATTGCCTACTCCCATGTCCATCCATTTGATGGCCAGCAAGATCATGCACGTTACGCCTTTCTGCATAATTAATTCAACGACAAAGAGACAGATCTTGTAAATTATAATCAATAAAATAGCATATAAGACATCAGGATATTTCTTTACCTTCTGCTTCATCTGAGTGGTGATCCATCGAAACATTTTCGTGC
The DNA here is from genome assembly GCF_000495115.2 of Populus euphratica. NCBI lineage: Eukaryota > Viridiplantae > Streptophyta > Magnoliopsida > Malpighiales > Salicaceae > Populus > Populus euphratica. The sequence continues at coordinate 29,498 of NW_011500563.1, forward strand.
TGTCTATCAAAAGATCTTGACCGGAATTTCTCCTTGGCCCATGCAATTGCTTCGTCAATAGAAACTGCTTCGCCAGTCCCTTCTCTATGATCAGAATTGATCTCGATAACATAAGAACTCATTACTTCATCTTCATCTTCATCTTCAACCTGTTCCAGTTCTTCTTCTAGCATTACATTACACTGTACACCAACTTTTGCCTCTGGTTCATGACACAGTGAAGAGGCCGGAGATGAAGGGGTGTTGAGTTCTAAATCATCCACAGAAATTTTGATGCTTCGGTGTGAATGGGGTTCAAGACTAATGGTTTCTGGGGATGAGACCTGCCGTGAAACCTTAAAATAAGAGGAGCAGCATCTGACTTTCTCATCAATGTATTCATTTTCCATGTAACATTTCTCGGCATGATTGCGTGGAAAAGATGGCGTATTCCATTGTCTCCCAGCTGGTTGTCCTTCGGGCCTCCCTGTGGCTGAGTTCCATCTGTAAGGTACATTGATTGGCCTATATGGATCAGATGAAAATATTAGCGTTCTAATTCATTGTTGAGATGCAAAACAGAGAGAACAAAGTTTTAGTGTGCTTGTATACATGGATATAGACATATATATAGCTGCTCATGCAACTGCAAATCATTAAGAAAAAAGCTCAGCACGTAGCTTACAAGTCGTCAACGAAAAGAAAGCTTATATTATCTTTTGATTTTCTTCCTTAAAAATTAGAAACAGAATAGTTTCATCACGCTCCATTCCACATGATTCACCACCCTTTGACGTTCTCTTTCTCCTTCTCATCCTCTTGTTTCTATTTTTATTTTTATTTTCCTTGATTCTGATGCTCTCTCGAGGCTCAGCTCTTCCTCCTGATTTTTTTTTTTAAAAAAAAAATTACTAATAAGCTTTTAATACACAATAGACATCCCTGTTTCTTTCTTTTCAAGAAATTTCAGACTTGAAACTCTTTTTTAATTAAAAAACATATTTCTATTAATTAATTTTTGGAATTTAAAATCTTTATTCTATTAAAAAAATCTCTTTAGATCTACTTGAGAAAAATCAATTCAAAATTCTAGAAATGAATTTTTATTTAAAAAGAAGTGACCATTGAGTTTCCTGAACTGAGGAACCTACCACAAACAAGTGTGTGTGTGTATATTGCCTATAATATAAAAGGTGTGGCTCTTTTAAGTTCAAATTAAAGTGTACATACATATATTGGGGGTTGGGGTGGAGGGGTTGAATTAAAAGACAGGGGATTAAAGTAAAAGACATGAGTAATATAAGTGGCATCTTTGAAATTTGGTTGAAAGTTCATTTATGTTCCTTATTTTTTTTAGATATTAAGACTGGTCTCTATAAATTTTTTTTAAAATATATTCTAGTATCAATAATAATCTAATAATAATTTAATAGAAAATAATAAAAAAATATTAATAAAGCTCAATTTTCATTCAATTTAATATTTTAATAAATATAATGTTCAAAGATGAAGTTGAGAAAATAATAATAACTTTATCAAAAATAAATTATAAAGTTTTATATATTATAAATTTAATATTAAAAAATAAAATTAAATAAAAAATTTTAAAAAATTCTCAAAACTTTTTTTAGAACTAAAGTAAAGAAAAGACTCGACTTTTCACTATTGAAAAGCCAAACCTTTTTAACATATGCAAATTATCCTCTCTTTTTACTCCATTCAAATAATCATCATTTTATTAGATTTGAAGCTAAGAATAACTATAAATATATCATTTCACCGAAACACTAATGATAAGACTTTGTATTGAAATATCGGATTGAATTAATTCTAATATTTAGAAATAAAACAAGCCATATGGAGGGGACAGAACAAATAATTTAAATTAAATTCAAATTAAAAAATTAAATGAAAATAATCTTCAATTATTTGTGATACTGTTCACGTAAATAAAACCACATTGAATTGCATTGATGATTAACAGTTCAATTTTTAATTATTGCTTAGAAATATATATGTTAGTATACTTTTTTTATTTTTACTTATTTGGTCCCATCTATGTTTATATCTGGGATATTAAATTTTATTTTTTTATATTTTAATTTTTAAAAGGTAAAAGAGAAAAGAGAAAAGAGAAAATCTATATATATATATTGGCCCCACACAAATGTACAAGAAAATTTCCATGTCAAAAACACCTTAGTCTATACTTTATTATAAAACATAATTTGACGATATATGGAGAACTTTCAACATAAATTATGTCTTCATAAATCGAGTAAAACATCATATGCGTGTAATTGAAATTTTTGTTTTGTAATAAAAAATCTGAAAATGAAATAATCATTATTCATTAATTGCGATCAATTAAATTAAACTTATAAACTAAAGTGCTAAAGCACAGGAGATCATGTCACACTCGTCTCCTTAGTTTGTTGCTCTTTCAGTATGTCAACTAGCAAATCATCGATCAGACACTTGGGATCATGAATTTCTTAGATACTCAATTGAAATTTCTTCTGCCAAGAAACAGGGGTTGAGTACTTGGGTTAAGTTAAAACTAAAATTAAAAAAAAAATAAAAAATAAAGAAGCTATTTATTTTGGTTGGAAGGAGATCTAAACACTTGAAAATTAAACAGTTTCTGTTTCTTCATTACAGATTAATTAGTGTAAGAATATGGATAGAGATTAATCTGACAGTACGAGGTTTTGTTTTAATTAATTTTCATCCCTTTTATTTGAAACTCCTGAACAATCTCTCTCAACTGCCGTTAGATGTTTTTTCAATCCTTTCTTAACCCCCGAAATTACGGGATCTTAAATATTATATAACGTAAAAACAGGAACTTACTTTCTAACCGACGAAGAGAGAGAGAGAGAGAGAGAGAGAGTTAAAAGATGGGGGACCTGAGCTTTGAAGCGAAAGAAGATAATGCAACGTCATCTCCGGTCACCAGCCGCCGTTGAGGACTAAGCTCCTCCGAACTTAGCACCGACGAAGAGTTGGACTTGGACTTGGAGTTGGCCCTTGACCGTTGCCTGGACCTCCTGCCTTCGTCCGACAACCTGAACACATCACTGTAGAACCCTTCTCCCCTAGCCGGGATTCTGAACGCCGGCAAGCTACGTCCGCCATTCTTTTTCCCTTTCGAAAGGGAGTCTGTTTCTGGGAGGAAAATCTCCTCATAGAAAGAAGAAGAAGAAGATCTGGTGAAATCGGCGGGGAATTTGCGAGAGAGAACACTCCTTGGAGGCCCACCGAAGACGTCAGTGAAGTCATCTGGGTCTAATCTGGCATCCATGGAATGTCTTGTGGTTGCAATGTCCTCCATGGAGCGGCGTCTTGGGACACTTGGCGTCGGCACTCCCATGCGCATTCGCCATGACTCATCCATGTATTATATCAAAACTAATTCGCCACAACGTCCTACTAATCTTGCTGATATATATGTGCGTGTAAAGGAAATACATGCCACATAAAGGAAAGAAGGGAAGACTATGAAAAATGAAATGCAAGAAAGGAAGAGATCAGGGAGGTTTAATCATGCATCTGGTGGATGCATGTGTGTGTCTAAATACGCAAGAGGAGATAAAAAAAAAAAGAAGAGAGGCATGAAGATATTAATTAAAAGATGTTGATCAAGATGTCTAGGAAAAAGGCAGGAGCAAGCGATTCATTGGCTCTCTCTTTTAAAGTTTTATGGATGTTGTTTTGTGGTTCATCTTTTCTTTTTTCTTTCCTGTCGGGGTGGGGAAGCAAATTAAGCAAAAGCGAAAGCAAGTTGGGAGGGTGATGATGAGATGATATTTAAAATGATGGAGGATCGATGCACTGGAAAATCACCACCGCCATCATCATCATCAGCGTTGGCACTCGCATGCTTTCCTGGAAAGATGTTTTTGGATGGTTGAAGAGTTTTCAGGCCCCACCCCCCCACCCATTCTTTTTTTTTTCGGTATTATCAGTTTCCCTCTGCTAGCTGTTCATGCTTGCTAAACTTGACATGAATAATAATTATAATCTAGCTAGGTGTAAATATCAAGTTTTGTCTTTCAGAGAGAAATAAAAAATAAATAAATATTACCAAGGGAAAACAATGCATAGCTAGATAGCATTTGATTTAACTTGAAGGAATCTATATGAAGGCACAAAACTATTTATCTAATTAATTTGGGAAATGTATGCATTTGAAGTCTTAGTTCTATATAAACTTGAGCTTGTCAATTGATATCTATGTTGCGTAAAGTTATATTCTAAGATAACGTTTAGGTTTAGGTGTTTGAGGAGAGTGTTTTTAATTATGTGAATTTCTGTGCAAAACCAAGAATAACTGAGAGAGAAGTTTGTTTGGATCCAGCAAAAAATTGCTTTTATCCGACAACATCTATAGAGAACATTGGATATGTTTTCCTCTCTAAGCCCTACGGCGTGATCTAGCTCGGAGAAGCTTAGGCTTGATTCTAAGCCCATGTCTGTATTCTTTTTTTTTATTATTATTATTATTGATATAATTTTTATATATTAGAATTATTTTAGTTTTCAAATATATATATTTCTTTGTCATTTAATCAAATTAAATGAAAAATTAATTAATTTAAGAAAGTTATAGTTTACTTTATATGAGTTTTGTAATTTATATAAAAAAAAAAACTAAAGGTCTAAATTTTTAACTAAATTATATTATTTATTTTTTTCATTTTATGTAAGAAAAAAAAGCGATAGTAATATTAAAAAAAAATGTTGTGTCCACCTTTCTAAATATATTACACAAGGATAAAAATAATATAAAGATAAGAAAAAAATTTATTATTTTATCCACCTTTAAACAAATAAAATATAGATAGATATTAACTTTTTTATTGAATATAATAACATTTTCATCTTTATTTATCAATTTGTTTTTATTGTTCTATATTATTCTTTTTATCCTGAAAAAACCAAATGCTATCAAAGGGTTTTTTTAACATATTATGTTATTTCAAACCCGAGATATGAGATTAATATATCCTCATGAAAAAAATAACAAAAAAATCATAAAACTCAAAAGTTCAATAACATAATATTAAAAGATGTAGTTGAAAAAAAATTTCAAAAAAAGAAATATTAAAAAAAAAATTCAAGTTAATCCAGATTTACTTTACTAACCCACCATCCACGATATGATATCAAGATAAAAAAAAATAATTTTTCAAAGAATTAAAGTCAAATAAATAAATAAAAATATTGAAAAGAACCTGAAACAACTTGGGTTAACTTAACTAACCCGAGACCCAAGTCATTGAAAAATGGACCTAGAAAGCTTAAGGTTCAATAATTTAATATCAAATGATGAAAATGAAAGTATCTAAAAAGTTAAAAGGCAAAAATTAAAAAATTACAAAGCTAAAATTATTAATAATAAAAAAATAAAAAATAAAACAAATAGCGATCAAAATAATGAGAACCAAATTTGGTATAAAACAACCAATGAACGATTAAAATGAAAAATAAAATAATAAAAAAATAACAATAAAAAGAATAATGATTAAAATGAAAAATAAAATAAAATAACAATAATAAAAAATAACAATAAAAAGAATAAAGATCACAATTGAAATAAAAATTAAATGGCATGAGAATTGAACGCATGGAAGTTGGGCTTTTTTATAACCATACATTGTCACACATGATGAATGACACGATCAAAAGATTGATATCTTTTTCCAAGTGTAGAAGTGTCAAAGTAATAAATAACATGGCAAGACCGGAGTCAAAACCACAGGAAGGTTAACTATATAATAATAATAATAATAATAATAATAATAAGTTAAAGAGGATTTTGAGATTGTAAGATTAATGTGATGATTAAATAATGATAAAAACAAATAACAAGGTTAGAGAATCTACTAATGGTATTTCAAAAAAGTATAGTATAAACTCCTTTTATTACTCAACTAGAAATCACACACAAAGGGGGTTCCAATCGGATTATAAATTATTAACATGACTATATTAGTTATCTTATTTGAAAAATGTTAATACTTATAAATGTTGTCAAGTATTCATAATTATAATTTATGTTAATAACAAATCAAGTCTCTTTCATAACACAGGGGTTGGTTATACCATACGGTTGGACTATAAAAGTGCCAAGTATTTGTTGTGCCAAGTGTTATACAATATAAATCTAGATTAATCATTTAACAAGCAAAGTATTAAAAGTGAACAAGATAACAAATACAAAATATGTTAGTATCAAACATTAAAGTTCATGTTGAGTGTATACTATACTTATTTTTACACCATTAGTGTAACCTTTTTAACTTGACATAATAAACCTAACTAAATATAATAAAAAAGAGAAACATGAATAAATAAGATAAGAAAATAGATAAAAGTTAACTAAGTAAAGGAAAGGAAATGAGAAGTATAAACATTAATACAAGCAAAACTTAAGTGTTACAATATAGAGAAAGCAAGAATATGATCTTGATATAAAAATCAAGATACCTAAATGCATGGAAAATGCCTTCTTTTATAGGCCAAAATTTAGAACTATTGATTTGTTGACTAATTGTTGAGTGGGTGGTGATACGACCAAAAGATTGATGTCTTCTCCTAAATGCAGGATTGTCGAAGTAATAAATAACCCAGCAAGACAAGGGTTGAACCATAGGAAGGTTAATTGTATAAATTATAAACAACAATAATACAACAACAACAACAATATTAATACTAATAATGTTAATACTAATACTAATTCTAATAGTAGTAGTAATAGTAGTAGTAAAGAAGAAAAAGAAAAAGAAGTTGATTAGAACTTTGAGATGGAAAATCAATGTGAGGATTAAATAATGATGACAACAAATGTCAAGGTTAGAGGATCCACTAATGGTATTTTAAACAAGTATAGTATAAACCTTTTTATTACTTAACTAGAAACCACATGTAAAGGAGGTTCCAATCGGATTATAAATTATTAATATGACTATATTAGTTATCTTATTTAAATAATGTTAATACATGTAAATATTATCAGGTATTCATACATGAAAGTTCTTGAAAATTATCTCATCTTTCTAGGAAAAACAATTGAGGTCATTTGGACTTCTAAAACCCGAGATATGAGTTAAACAGGTAACAGTATCTAGGCTGTAGGATAAATTCAGACTTCTATGTTGTTGCTAAGACTTGGACTTCCAAACAGCAGAATTAAGTCTTGACTCCATGAAAGTTTTAGTTCTATGTCTTAGCTTTCCATCCATATAAAGTAGACATAAATATGAGATCTACAGTTTCAGATATGACCTAATTATTGCATGGTGTTCCAGTTTGGACTGCACCAACATCTCTTTTCTTAGTTTATCGCATAGTGTTCCAGGTTGGACTACATAAACATCTCTTTTCTAAGTTTGACCCTTTCTTTGTCCTTTCAATTTCAATACCTCAACTCATCAATCAATCCTTTTATTTATGTGAGAGGTCTGCATTTAGGATAAACATTTACCATAAATTAAAGGTACTTTATGACATCAGACTTGTTATTATAAAACATGCTTTAGTTAAAGAGTTATTGATACTTCAAATGTAAATGTTACATTATTAGATACATTATTATAAAACATATTTTAGTTAAGGAGTTATTGATACTTCAAGTTTTAAATACTAATCAGGTGGCTATATCTTAACTTGGTGACAATCCTTATCTTTTTGTCTACCAAAAACATCATTGCTAAACAGAATTTGAATAGGTTGTTATTATGAAAGTTTTAGGAAATTGTTTCAGCTTTCTAACAAAAAAAAAATTGACATTATTTGAACTTTTACAACTTAAGATATAGGCTAACACTAAACAATGTTTGGGCAGTAAAACAAATTTAGACTTCTCCGTTGTTGCTAAGATTTAGATTTTCAAATAGCAGAATTGAGTCTTGCAATCTACATGAATGTTTTAGACCTATGTCTTAGCTTTCGAGCCATATAAACCAAATTGAAATCCAAAATCTACAGCTTCAGATATGGCTCAAATACTTAATAATATTTCAGTTTGGACTTAATCAATATCTCTTTTCTAAGCTTCACCCTATGTTTGTCTTTTCAATTTTAATAGTTAAACTCATTAATCAATCCTTTGATTTATTTAATAGGCCTGCATTTAAAATAAATATTTATCATAAATTAAAGTTATCTTATATTATTAGACAATGTATTATAAAACATGTTTTAGTTAAGGAGTTATTGATACTTCAAGTGCAAAATGCTAATATAAAACCTTGATAAAAATGCACATTAAAATACTAATTTATATAAGAAAAACTTAAGCATTACAATAAAGAGAGAGCAAGAACATAATATTGATATGAAAACTAAGATCCTAAATGCATGGCAAATGCCTTTTTTTTATAGGCCAAAATTGAGAAGTATTGATTTGTTAACTAATTTTTGAGTGGATGGTCGTATCTTGATTTTGTGTTAATCCTTATATTTTTGTCTGAACAAAATATCGTTGCTAATGTTAGAATTTGAACATACTCATGAAAGTTCTAGGAAATTGTCTCAACTTTCTAACAAAAAAAAGTTGAGGTCATTTGGACTTCTAGAACTCAAGATATAGGCTTAAAACTGAATAGTGTCTGGGCTACAAGACAGATTTGAACTTCTTCTTTGTGGCTAAGATTTGGACTTCCAAATAGTATAATTAAGTTTGCATTCTGCATGAATATTTTAGGCTTGTGTCTTAGCTTTCTAGCCATATAAACCAAATTAAAATCCAAGATTTACAACTCTAGATATAACTCAGTGACTGAATAGTGTTCTAGTTTGGACTAAACCAACATCTCTTTTCTATGCTCCACCCTCTTTATGTCTTCTCAATTTCAGTAGTTGAACTCATCAATCAATCCTTTGATTTATGTGATAAGCTTGCATTTAAAATGAACATTTACCATAAATTAAAGGTATCTTATAGTATCAAACTTATTATTATAAAACATATTTTAGTTAAAGAGTTATTGATACTTCAAATGCAAAATGCTGATATAAAACCTTGATAAAAATGCACTTTTAAATACTAATTAGGAGATCAAATAGATCTTGAAGAAAATACTGAACTCTAATAAGAATGACTAGTCTTTAAGAATTAATGATGCACTTTAGGCTTATCGAACTGTTTATAAAACATCATTAAGTATGTCACCTTATAGACTAGTTTATGGAAAACCTTATCACTTGCTTGTGGAACTTGAACATAAAACTTATTGGACTATTAAATCTTTCGATTCAAACCTTATTGATGTTTGTCAATTGTGAAAATTACAAATAAATGAGCTTGAGAAAATAAGAAATGATACATATGAAAATTCAAGAATTCATAAAAGCATGAGTAAAAGAGTTTCATAACAAGAAAATACTAGAAAAACATTCAATATTGGTCAAAAAGTCTTACTTTATAATTCTCAACTCCATTTATTTCCTAAAAAATTAAGATCAAGATGGAGTAATCCTTTTGTTATGAAACATGTGTATCTATATGAGATCTGTGATATCGAGAATTTAAAGAATGACAATGTTTTCAAGGTAAATGGACATCGTCTGAAAGTT
>NW_011500563.1:39186-41415 GCF_000495115.2 Populus euphratica
ATTAGTACTTAAAAGTGTATTTTTATCGAGGTTTTATATCAGTATTTTGCCCTTGAAGTATCAATAACTCTTTAACTAAAGTATATTTTATAATAACAAGTCTCATACTATAAGATACTTTTAATTTATAATAAATGTTCATCTTAAATGCAGGCCTATTACATAAATCAAATGATTGATTAATGAGTTCAACTAATGAAATTGAAAAGACAAAGAAAGGGTGAAGCTTAGAAAAGAGATGTTGGTTTAGTCCAAACTGGAATACTATTCAATCATTGGGTCATATCTGGAGCTATATAACTTAGATTTGGGTCTATTCTATATAGATGGAAAGCTAAGCCATTGGCCTAAAACATCATGGGAATGTAAGATTCAATTATATTGTTTGGAAGTCCAAATTTTAGCAAAAACAAAAAAGTCCAAATCTATCCTACAGCCCAGACACTGTTCAATGTTCAGCCCAGATCTTGAGTTCTAGAAGTCCAAATGACCTTAATTGTTTTTATTAGAAATCTGAGATAATTTCCTAGAACTTTCATGATTGAAGTCTGTTCAAATTCTGATATTAGCAATGATGCTCTTGGCAGACAAAAAGATAAGGATTGTCACCAAGTCAAGAGTTGGTCACTCACTCAACAATTAGCCATCAAATTAATAGCTCCAAATTTTGGTCTATAAAAGGAGGCATTTGGCATGCATTTAGGCATCTTGGTTTCTAGATCAAGATCATGTTCTTACTCTCTTTCTTTATATTTTTGCAATGTTTAAGTTTTATTTCATGTTATATTTTCCATAATTTCTTGTTTATGCTTGTCATTTCATTTACTATACTTATGTTCTTATCTTGTTTATTTATGTTTCTCTTTTTTATTATGTTTCTTTAAGTTTATTATGTCAAGGTAAAAAGGTTTTAAAGGTGCAAGAATAAGTATAGTATAAACTCAATATGAACTTTAATGTTTGATACTAACATGTTTTGTATTTTTTATCTTGTTCACTTTTAATAATTTATTTGTTAAATGGTTAATCTAGATTTCTATTGTATAACACTTGGTATAAAAAATACTTGTCACTTTCATAGTCCAACCATATGGTATAACGTGTACTTGTGTTATGAAAAGAACTTGATTCGTTGTTAACATAAGTTATAATCATAAATACCTGACAACATTTATAAGTATTAGCATTATTCGAATAAGATAACTAATATAATCATGTTAACCATTTATAATCTAATTGAAACCTCCTTTGTGTGTGATTCCCAATTAAGTAATAAAAATTTTTTATAATATACTTGTTTGAAATACCATTAGTAGATCCTCTAACCTTGACATTTATTTTTATTGTTTAATCTTCCTATTATCTTTACATTTCAAAGTCTTCTTTAACCTCTTCTTCTTCTTGTTGTTGTTCTTATTATTATTTATAATTTATACAATTAATCTTCCTATGATTCTATTTTAGTCTTGCCGAGTTATTTATTACTTCGACACTTCAGCACTTAGGAGAAGATATCAATCTTTTAATCATATCAATTTTTTAGCGTCATTACTGGGAGGTAAACTCTTGTATAAATTATAATTTTTATTTTATTTTCTCTTTTTACTTTTCTTGTCTTTAACTTTGTTTCTTTTTTCTTTTATTTTCTTCTTCCTTTTATTCTCTTCCTACATATACATGAGAGTTTGGTTACGTATATAAAGTGGTAAACTTTATAGGGTATCTTTATTATTTTCAGAAAACATAGCTGAAGAAGATAATTAGTCGCTTTATATTGAGAATAATAAGAATAACTATGCCAGAACACTTAGAGACCACATGAATCCAATAAGAACAATTGCACCATTATGCATAGTTTCCTTCTGATGCATCTCATTTTAATTTTAAGCCAGACATTATTCAACTTTTACCTTCTTTTTATGGCTTAGATTGAGAAAATTCATACTTGTATTTAAGGGACTTTGAGGAGGTCTGTAACACCTATAATGACTAAAATTGTAGCATAAACACCATCAAATTAAAGCCTTTTTCTTTTTCATTAAACGATAAAGCTAAAACATGGCTATAAAATTTGAGACCGAGATCTATTCATGCTTGGGATGAAATGCAACAATAATTTTTAAATAAATTTTTTCCATCTCACAGAATAAACTCTTTTAAAAGAAAAATCATCATTTTCACTAAAAAAACTAAGAAAAACATTTTACCAATGTTGGGATAGATATCGAG
>NW_011500563.1:41662-42843 GCF_000495115.2 Populus euphratica
AGGTTATTTATTACTTCGACACTCCTACACTTGGGAGAAGACCCATGACCTCCAAGCCAGGTTTGTATTTTTAGCTAGAAAAGTCGAGGTGCTAGAATTAAAAAAGAGTGGTCAATTAAAACTTGTACAAGATATTATGTGTCAAATCTGTAAAACCAATTAACACTCAACCAATAACTGTCCAACTTTGTCTTCTTTCAAGGAATGCCTCTATGAACAAGCTCCTATATTAAACAGTTCCCAAAAGCCCAATCATAATCTATACTCACAAACATAAAACCCTGATTGGAGAAATCACCTAAATTTCAGTTGGAAGAGTGATTCATAAACTTCACAACCACCATTTCAAATACACCATAATTTTCAAAATTCTCATAGATATGCACCTCCTTAGGTTCCACCTTGATTAGTACTTAAAAGTGCATTTTTATCAAGGTTTTATATCATCATTTTGCACGTGAAGTATCAATAACTCCTTAATTAAAGCATGTTTTATAATAACGTATCTAATAATATAAGATACCTTTAATTTGTGGTAAATATTTATTTTAAATGCAGGCCTATCATATAAATGAAAGGATTGATTGATGAATTTAAGAACTCAAAGTGAAAAGACAAAAAGATGGCCAAACTTAAAAAAGAGATGTTAGTGTAATCCAAAACGGAACACTATTTGGTCATTGGGTCATATTTGGAGCTACAGATCTAGGATTTAGGTCTCTTTTATATGGATAGAAATGTAAGACATAGGCCTACAACTTTCATAGGAGCTCAAGATTTAAAAAGGTCATTTTCAAGTCCAAATTGTAGCAATAACAAAGAAGTTTGAATATGTCCTATATCCCGAGCACTGTTCAATTTTTGGCCCATATCTGGAGTTCTAGATGTCCAAATGACCTCCATTTTTTTTCCTGAAAAGCTGAGACAATTTTCTACAACTTTTATGTTTTCAAGTGGTTCCAGTTCAGACATTATCAATGACGTTTTGGGCAGATAAGAGAAGATAAGAATTGTCACCAAGTCAAGAGTTTGTCACCCACTCATCAATTAATCATCAAATCAATAGTTCCCAATTTTGGCCTATAAAAGGAGGCATTTTCCATGCATTTATGCATCTTGGTATCTAGATCACGATCATCCTCTTGCTTTCTCTCTTTGTATTTTTGTAATGCTTAAGTTTT
>NW_011500563.1:43162-43957 GCF_000495115.2 Populus euphratica
CTTGGCACTTTCATAGCCCATACTATATGGTATAACCGACACCTGAGTTATGAAAGAAATTTTATTTGTTGTTAACATAAGTTATAATCATGAATGCCTGACAATATTTAGAAGTATTGGCATTAATCAAATAAGATAACTAATGTCATCATGTTAACAATTTATAATCTGATTGGAACCTCTTTTGTGTGTGGTTTCCAATTGAATAATAAGAGTTTATATTATACTTGTTTGACATACCATTAATGAATCCTCTAACCTTGATATTTATTGTTATCATTATTTAATCCTTACGTTAATCTTCCATCTCAAAGTTCTAATCAATTTCTTCATCTTCATCTTCTTTAATAGTATTATTATTATTGATATTACTACTACTACTACTACTACTACTGGTGTTGTTGTTGTTATTGTTGTTGTATTATTGTTATCTATAATTTATACAATTAACCTCCATGTGGCTCGACCTCGGTTTTGCCAGGTTATTTATTACGTCATCACTCCTCCACTTGGGAGAAGACATCAATCTTTTGGTCGTGTCACACCTCCTAGAAGAAATCTTAAGGAAACTTTATATGCATTTATTGAAAATCAAAAGACAATCAACACTCAACTTGCTTAAAGCATAACAAATTTTAAAGATACTCTTATAAAATTCACATCTCCTCTTAGTTTTCAAGAGAAAGGTAAGTTTCCATCTCAACCATAACAAAATTCTAAGGAGCAATATAATGCAAGTGTAAGCAGCTCCAGAAGCCAACACATGGATCAAGTCCAATCAGTCATTACTCTCCA
>NW_011500563.1:44009-48352 GCF_000495115.2 Populus euphratica
CTTGAACATTGTGAGAAAGATGATGAGTCAATCTCTAAGGGTAAAGAAGGGGTTAAACCTGAACAATACAAAAAAAAAGACTAATTCCCTACCAATACTTCCATTTCTTCATGTTATGACCAAACAAAGGGAAGTCAATCACGATTTTGAAATCTTTGAAACTTTCAAACAGGAAGAAATCGAGGTCGAAAAAGGAACAAATTTTTTTGTCAGAGATCATTTTTCAAAATTGACAATAGATTCGACAATCAATATCCCATCAATCAATAATTACTTTCCTGATGAATCCTTACTTTCTCTTTGTTCAATACCTTGGTTTGCTAACAATATCAATTTTCTTACTTTAGGATTTTTACCAGCTCATTTAGATAGCTAAGACAAAAGAAACTTTTTGAGTGACGTGCAAAAATTTTATTGGGATGACACTTACACATATTTCAAAGATGCATTCCTGATAATGAGGTAAGTAGTGTTATTAAATTTTATCACTCTAAGGCATTTAGAGATCATTTCTCGTAAACAAAAGGACTGCAAAACTCTTACAAAGTAGATTTTACTAGTCCACCATGTTCAAGAACTCATATGCATTCTACATAACCCGTGAAAATTGTGAAAAAGTGGGATTTATTTCAAAACATAAAAAGTCTTTGAATAATTTTTTGTTGACTCTTAAGTCTCATCATGGTGGAGATATACATCATGAAATTCATGATTCATGACCCTATTTTTATAAAAAACATGCTTGGCATAGTCTTAAGAATATGACTAAAAAAAGATCTTGTTTGCTTGTTTTTAAGAAAACTGGATGGGAAACCTATCCCCGACTCATAGAGGGCGTTTAAGCCGTTCTTAAACATAAACCCAATGGAAGATATGAACCACAATCATAACTACTTGTACACACATATTTTTTTATTTAAAAGAGAGAGGGAGAGACTCTAGTTGGCCTATATATAGGTGGTATGATTGCATTTTCAATTTCTTATGTATAAAATCTTCTCTTCCTTCCTTTTGTACTTAACTCATACATTCAACAGATATAGATGTAGAAATGGCAGGTTCCTTAAGTCATCACATAAGAAACATTTGTGTTTTCAGTGGATCCAGTCCTGGAAAGAAAATAGAGTTTTTAGAATCAGCAAATCATCTTGGTTAGGTACTAGCTAAGAGAAAGATTCATTTAGTGTATGGGAGAGGTAGCCTCAAGTTAATAGGGGAGTGTTAATAGCAGCATTTTTAGGAGGTAGTCAAGTGTTAAGGGTTCTTAATTAGTACTTAAAAGTGTATTTTTATCAAGGTTTTATATCATTATTTTGTACTTGAAGTATCAATAACTCCTTAACTAAAACATGTTTTATAATAACATATCTAATAATATAAGATACCTTTAATTTGTGTTAAATGTTCATTTTAAATGCAGGCCTATCATATAAATGAAAGGATTGATTGATGAATCTAAGAATTGAAATTGAAAGGACAAAGAGATGGTCAAACTTAGAAAAGAGATGTCAGTGTAGACAAACCGGAACATTGTTCGATAATTGGGTCATATCTGGAGCTGTAGATCTCGAATTTAGATCTACTTTATATGGATGGAAAGGTTAAGAAAAAAGTTATTATCCTTTTTGTATATATGGATGATCTTTTATTAAGTGGAAATGATTTGGAGTTGATTATAGCCACTTAAAAGTGGTTGTCCTTTGCATTTAAGATGAATTATATGGGTCATGCATATTATATATTAGGAGTTAAGAACCAAAATGATCGATTTAAGAGATTTCTAATTTTATCTTAAAAGACTTACATTAAAAGAATCTTAAAACACTTTTGTATGCATAATTCTAAATCCATTGATACGCTAATTATAAAGAGTCAAATTCTTAGTATTGAACAATATAACAAGATAAAGGAGAGAAGACACAAATGACAAATGTTCCTTATTCAAGTGCAATTGGTATTTGTTGTATATAATAATGTGTGCTTAATTTGATATATGTTTTGTTATTAACATGGTTAATAGAAATCAAAGTAATCATCATATTTCACATTGAAAAAATATTAAATGGATTTTGTAATATCTAATAAGAATAATAAATATTTCCTTATGCTACTATGATGGCAATCTTAGATTGATCGGATACATTGATGTTGATGGATTTGCTGATAGAGATAAAGGGAAACTTACCTTAAGATATGTTTTTATTTTAAGAGGGAGGCCATTTCGTGTTTATGTTGGAGTCAAAATGCATTGCTTGCACAATTATTGTCTAAGGCAATCTAGATTATGTGATTCTTGTAGAGCTTGAATATTATAATACACATAGATGATGCTGTAATTATTTATTGTGACAATGCTTTTGCAATAACTTATGCAAACGATCCTAGGTATTATGGCAGATCAAAGCATATTGATACCAAATACCATTTTATTGAAAAAATCATTTTACATAATCAAATTTTCCTTAAACATATCTATACTCTTAAGATGGATGTTGATTTATTTACAAAACCTCTCTTAAAAGACATCTTTTTTTATGTATGTTAGAGGTTTATGACTATATAGGATTTGATAACCTTGTATTTTATATGATTGGACATTTTGGATCTTTTTATGCATTAATGAATTATAAGTATTCTTGTCGCATGATTATTTTTAATTTAAATTAGTGCACGATTTCATATTAAATGTAAATATCACCAAGCAACGATTATCTCACTTACATGAGAAATTGCCATGTCATTAAAAAAGTGAGCGAGCAAGGCATTCCTATCATAAAATTCATTTTTGTAATGCTTATTGTATGCTTAGCACTTAGTAAACCTATAAGGAAATATTTTTCTATTATTTTGATGTTGCCTTAATTAGAGTTAAGATGAGACTTATAAAGCTTGTTACATAGCTAAATGTGAGAATTTCAAGACGGTACTAAAAAAGTGACTGTCTTGAGATACTTAGGTTATGAGCTTTTTGTAGCTTTCAAACCAAGGTTCATATGGTGTATAAGCATGACATTCCTTGTAGTGGAAGCTCTACTATAACACAACATACAATATCATATTGTATGTGCTAAGTTAATTGTAAAAGAAAGTGATAGAATTGATTCCTTTTCTATCATTGTGTGAGTCCTATAATTCTTTTATTAATCCATAATTGTACCCTCTAAAAATTAAAACTATGTCATGATACTTTAACATGTTATTTAAGGGTTATGAACCATACAATCTATCATAACATGTCTAGGAAAGCATTTAAATCAAAATTAATTAACATTTTTACGGAAAAACTATTTGGATCAAACTAATGATTTGCAACGTATTGTCTAACAAGAACTATTACAGGTGAGCTTTGTTTGAAGGTTTCAAAAGAAAGAAATCAATTAAAGTAGAAGTTACGATTGCAAACAACATGCACCATTTGACCCATCTTTAATACACATTATTTTAATAATTATAATTAAGAAGATATGAGAACTTATTCCTACCTTCTACTTATGCTTATATATAAAGGTAGTTGGAACAGAACATGAAACATAATATATATATATATATATATATATATATAATTATGTCAAGTGGTATAAGAGCTAGTATCTTCAAACCTGAACAATTGCTCCTAACACTAGTTTCCAAGTTATTAAGAACTTAAAAAGGGTGATAAAAACATCTAATAGGGAACAAGCTTAATGGAATGATAAAATGGCAAGAATATTGGAATAATAATGACAACAACAGTTGGTCAGCAACACCAAACTCTTGAGGTTGAAAGAGCTCATCTTTGGTATTTTCTTTCAGCAGAAGACATTGTTGCAAAAACTGCAGTTACCTATAAGAGAGACCAATTCTAACCATAATCAACCACATTCCAGTCAAAAAGGATTGGCCACAAGGAGCAAGTGGCAATACGGTGGACATTGCAAGTTTTATAAGTCGAAGTATGATTTTTCATCCTTTGAAGGGGAAGAAGTCTACCAATGGCTATATAAATACAACTAATACTTTGAGATAAAAGAGGTCTAAGAAGTTGAAAAACTCAAGTTAGCATCCTATTATATGGATGATATGGCACTGTATTGGCATCAAATTTTCATACGTAGCAATGGTGGTAGGTTAGTGTCCTATAAGGAATATGTGGAATCCATATATGAAAGGTTTTGTGGCTATAAAGATGATTAGTACTTAAAAGTGCATTTTTATCATGGTTTTATATCATCATTTTGCACTTGAAGTATCAATAACTCCTTAACCAAAGCATGTTTTATAATAATATATCTAATAATATAAGATAACTTTAATTTGTGGTAAATGTCCATTTTAAATGCAGCCCTATCACATAAATGAAAGGA
>NW_011500563.1:49421-49751 GCF_000495115.2 Populus euphratica
CATATGGAGTCCAAGATCTAAAAAGGCCATTTTCAAGTCCAAATTATAGCAACAAAGAAGCCCGAATCTGTCCTCCAGCCCTAGTATTGTTCAGTAGTTTGGCTATATCTGGAGTTCTAAAAGTCAAAATGAGCTGAATATTTTACACAAGAAAGCTGAGACAATTACCTACAACTTTCATGTTTTCGAGTAGCTTCAATTTTGACGTTATTATTGACTTTTTGGGCAGACAAGAGAAGATAAGGATTGTCAACAAGTCAAGGTTGCCCACCCACTCATCAATTAGTCATGAAATCAATAGTTTCCAATTTTGGCCTATAAAAGGAGGCA
>NW_011500563.1:50600-59082 GCF_000495115.2 Populus euphratica
TACTGTTGTTGTTATTGTTGTTTTATAATTGTTGTTTATAATTTGTACAATTAACCTCCCTGTGGTTCGACCCCGGTCTTGCCGGGTTATTTATTACTTCGACACTCCTACACTTGGGAGAAGACATTAATCTTTTCGTCGTGTCAGTAGTGTGACAATGTTAATGTAGGAGGAACATCCTATAACTTATATTAGCAAGGCTTTGCGAGCAGGGGAACATATATAGGAGGAACATCCTATAACTTATAGCAAGGCTTTGCGAGCAGGGGAACATATATTATCCATCTATGAGAGGGAAATGTTATCAATTCTACTAGTAGTAACTAAGTGGAAACAATATCTGTGGGGAAGGTCCTTTAAAATCATAATCGACCACGTTAGCCTTAAATACCTACTAGATCAAGAAATATATTCTCCCTCTCAATATTTATGGCTAACTGAACTGTTGGGATTTGATTACAAAATTGAATTTTGTAAGGGAAGAGAGAATGTTGCAGCTGACACTTTTTTTAGGATAGTGAACTTAATACTCTAGCACTGTCCACAATATCAACCCTTTTTGTAGCAGACATTAAGAAGACCTAGGAGGAGGATAACAAGATTCAATCCATCATCTAAGACTTAATGAAAGACTTGGCTATATACCCTCACTATAAGTTGAGTGACAGTTACTTATTTAGGAAAGGAAAACTTATGGTGGGAAACAATCTAGCACTCCAGCATTAGCTCATAATTATTTATCATGATGCATTCTTAGGAGGACACTCAGGTTTTACAATCACAATAGCAAGGGTCACTAGCATGCTTTACTAGAAAACAATAGAAACAGATTAGAAAATATATAAGAAAATACCTAAACTGTCAATGATGTAAAACAGAAAATATGGTCAGTCCAAGGCTATTACAACTGCTACTAGTGCTAACAGCACCATTCATAGGCATCAACATAGATTTCATAATTGGTCTCCCTAAATTAAAAAGCGAGGAAGTTATCTTTGTAATGGTGGATATATTCAACAAGTATGCATATTCTATGATGTTTTCACACCCTTATACGACTAACATAGTTGCTAGGACCTTCATGGATTCGGTCTATAAATTGCATGGAATGCCCGTAATTATAGTGAACGATCAAGATGCCATTTTCTTTAATTAGTTCTGGAAGGAACTATTCACCTTAAAAAGGGTCACCCTTCATTACTCCATTGCCTATTATCCATAATTTGACGGGTAAATTAATGTTGTCAACTGGCATATAAAAAGCTAGAAAGGTGCATGACAAGGAACACTCCTTCATAATTATATGAATGACTAGCTTTGAGTGAATGGTGGTACAACATAAACTTTCACATCGCTACCACATCTACTCCCTACAAAATACTTTATGGTTTTTCACCTCTCATACATATCCTTTATTTTCCCAAAGATTCACCAATTAAGACAGTTGATTATTACCTTAATACAAAGGAGCAAATGCTGCAAATGGTCTGACAAAACTTAGTCAAATCCTAGAACAAAATAAGGCAATTGGCTAACAAAAAGAGAAGTGATAGGGTCCTGAAGATGAGCGATTCAATTTACTTAAAATTACAGCCTTATAAACAGAGATCAATAATTTAACACTACCATAAACTAGCAATTAAATACTATGGCCCGCACACCATGATCAAGAGGATATGGGAAGTCATATATAAGTTAAGCCTTTCATCCTTATCTACTATTCATCCAGTTTTTAATGTATCTCTATTTAGAAAGAGCGCAAGAAATAGAGTGGTGCATAAAAGCTTACCTAACAGTCTAAAAGAACCTTTACTATAACCACAATTAATCATTGATCGAAGGATTATTAAAAGAGGTTAACAAGTTGCTACACAAGTCTTAGTCCACAAGCAAGGGCTAGCTCTTGTAGAGGCTACGTGGGAGTTCATAAACGAAGTAAAACTTGGATTTCTAACCTGTAACCTAGAGGACAAGATGATTATAAAAAGAGGATAATTGTTATAGGTTTGTTTGAAGGTTTCAAAAAAAAAATCAATTAAAATAGAAGTTACTATCGCTAATAAATACGCACCATTTTACCCATTTTTAATACATATTATTTTAATAATTGTAATTAAGTGAGCTTGTTTGTTTCTATATTTCAAAAATACTTTTTAAAAAAATTAAATTTTTTTATTCATTTTAAATTAATATATTTTTAAATTATTTTAATATATTACTATTATAAATAATTTTTTAAAAATAAAAAATATTATTAATATATATTTTAATATAAAAAATTATTTAAAAACCAACCACATTAATATTTTCAGATACCCATGTCTGCTAACGGCAGATGTAACAGAGCAGGGGACATGAGAAAAGAAAAGAAAAATATAATTCTTTTTCCCTCTCCCCAGTTCGCGTTCTTATTTCCTTGTTTTATTACATTCTCCTTCCTGTCTGTTAGCCATTCTTTTATCAAATCCATTGTTCCCACACCACATACCCCTAATCAAATCTGAAAAATGGAGTACCAAAACAGCAACATTTGTAATAACGGATCGGCTCTAATCTTCCTTGGGACAGGATGCTCGAGCGCCGTCCCCAACGTCAGGTGCCTCCTCCAGCCCTCAGATCCTCCTTGCTCCGTTTGCTCTCAGGCCCTCTCCGTCCCTCCCAACCAAAACCCTAACTACAGGTTCGATTTATCATATTTTGTCCGTTGTGGAATTAATGTAATGTTGATGGATTTGATTAATTAATTAAAAATAAAAGTGAGTTTGGTGTTTTGTTGGGTGTGGGTTACAGATGCAATACATCACTCGTTATAGATCACTACAGTAAGAGTGATAATGCACACAGCTATATATTAATAGATGTGGGTAAGACATTCAGGGAGCAAGTCCTTAGGTGGTTTACTCTCCATAAAATTCCTCGTATTGATTCTGTAAGGCTTATGATCATGATTTCCTATATATTATATTATTTCTCATTTTGAGGCCACGTGGACTGATTTGTTTTTATCAACTGCAGATCATTTTGACTCATGAACATGCTGATGCAGTTCTTGGTCTTGATGATATACGTGCTGTGCAACCATATAGCCCGATAAATGACATTGATCCCACTCCCATCTACCTAAGTCACCATGCAATGGATAGGTAACTATTCTCTTCTTTCTGGGTTTGCTTTTATCACCATCACCTTTACTACTTTTTCCCCATAGTCAGGGCATGTTTGATAATTAATGATCATTTGATGCTTTTGTCTGCTCATCGTTCCTTCTTTGTGAGTTTTGAGATAATCAACACTAGGATTGAAAGTCTATATGATGAAAGTAACTTGAACATCTATTAAGACTTCTATAGTTGATAAGATTTGAAGGTTTAGAAGGGGAAAGATAACTATTTTCCTGGCAGACGAGTCATACTGATGCAATGTAACTATAGAAGTGAATACTCTACAACAAACCAAGGTCTAATGCAGACTTCCTGATCATAGAACTTATTTATGTGGTGTGCCATTCGTTTGATATATTATTGTACTTTGCACTTTACTTCAATCCGACTTTTAACATTACTTGATGTCACTGCATGTTTTGTCTTTGTGCAGCATTGCAGAGAAATTCCCTTACTTGGTACAGAAACAATTGAAGCCAGGCCAGGAAATAAGACGAGTAGCACAGCTGGACTGGCATATAATTGAGGAAGACCATCAAAGACCATTTGTTGCATCAGGCATACAGTTTGTTCCTTTGCCAGTTACCAGATCTGAACCTTTCTTAAAATATATGTGTAAACTACTAATACTCTATCTCTCTGCCCTGTTTCTTATTCTTGTGCCATCTTTCTTCTGTAATGTAGGTGATGCATGGAGAAGATTATATTTCTCTGGGGTTTCTCTTTGGTGACAAATGTAGAGTAGCTTATATATCTGATGTTTCACGCATTCCATCTAGCACAGAGCATGGTTAGTTTTATTTTGTTCACTTTTCTTGTAAGAATTTATTTGGAAGCATATATTTGCACTGTTTAGACATGTTAAGAGTCCCTTAATTCTGTGCACGAATGGAGATGAGTCATTGTCATGTGGAGAGATTTTCAATGGCTGTGGAATGTGTAAAAAGAGGATGGTTTTCTGGGGATATGTGCTGTCATATTTTTGATACAGTGACATATTGGTTTTTGCAGTAATTTCAAAAGCTAGTGCAGGGCAATTGGATATTCTGATCCTGGACACTTTATACAAGGTTAGTTGCAAAAATTCTTTATATTCTATTTTCTTATATTCCCTCTTTGAATCCAATGAATATTGGATAGTATCAGAGTGAGGTACAAACATCCACATTCTTTCATCCTGTGGGAAAAATGAACCCTTAGGTGATTTTTACGCAAGCATTTTGTGTGCATGGGCTTGTACAAATATTGTAGTGTGTTCCTCTTTTGGTTGTCTTACAAAGTAAGCCATTTGCTATAGTTTTCTGTTTTGGTGTGTTCTCCAACAAAGTAAGTCATGTAAAAGCATAGAAAGTAATGAGCGTAATTTGCAAAATGGTCCTCATAATTTTCTTTGAATTCCAATTATGTGCCCAACTCTCAACTTGTCATTTAATTTATAGACATCATCATTGTTACCTTGCCATCTAATTGCTTAACTTTGTATGGGATATTCAATGGAGGCTGAAATGTACCTCAACCAATTGCCAAGATGGGAGGCTGACCATTTTGGCAAATTAGGATTTTGAGTGAAATATGCAATTACACTCCACGTTTTGTTGCATTTTTTTCTAATATTCAAAGTGGCATGGTGTTGTTTCAAGTGACTTGGGATCAAATCCTGCTCATATGTGATATAGGAGGGAAGGGAATGGTCCCTCGCTGTAGAGCTCAAAGCCTAATATCCTTCCAATGAACCAGAAAAAGGAAACCATATGATTTTGAAACTTGATCGAAATGGCTTTAGCAGTCAATATTTATAATATGCATTGCTCTTCTTATAATGAAGGGATTTAGGGAAGGAAATGTCGCCTCTTGAAGTATAAGAACCCACATGTATGGAAGAAACAACTCAAGAAAGCTACAAATCATATTTAAGGATGGCAAAAACTCAACACAATGATTACCTGGACCAAGACATCAAAGTTATTGGAATAAAGACTCTAACCTGATGATTTTAAGGAATTGTGAATTATAAGAATAAGAATGAATGCCACAAAGACAGTTGCTCTTTTTGATAAATTCAAGAATCTTCAATGAAGTGCCAATAGGTATGAATAATCCTTGCACAAGCACACAAAAGTTGCAACGTAATCAATAAAAATCCAATCTGAATAGTAATCTTTACAAAAGAGTATTTATAGTGTTAAAATAGACTTAATCGTATTGGACTAATAGGCTGACATTAAACCTAATTTAAAAATAACCCAAAGTATGAAAACTAAACAAAAAATGCAAGTCTGAATAAAAAACAAGGTTGCTGTATGTTGTCCAAAAAACGAGTTAGTGACTTTTGTATATCCTTGAAAAACCAACTTTGTAGTCCTTGATAATTAAGGAAAAGTAGCCTATTTTTTTCTTGCAAATCAAAGACAAGTTGTCAGCTTTATTACCAAGGAAGATAAGTAAAGTTGATGCCAACTAAGAATCCTTAAATAAGTAGGATTCTTTGTAAACATAGAACTCCTAAGCTGCCACTGGTCCTTGTAGAATAAGGAAAAAACTTGTAGCTGCCTCTTCCTATGCTGCCCAATTTGCCGAAAACTTTATGCCCATGGATCAGCCCCTTCCTTTGCTTGGATCAAATTAAGGAATGATCATCATTTGTAGCTTGTCTTAGCTCAAATATTCTAAATAAGCTCATTGAATGATTCCTTAAGTTTCTCGACTCCTGATCTCGTAATTGGTCCAACTAGCACTTTTAATGCATCCTCTAATATTGTAGGCTGTTTCACATTAATATCGCTGGACAACATTGTGGATTTCATGTTTGCCATTTTGCATTATAACTCATTGGTGTCTTCCAGGAATTTGTCATATAATCACCAATCTTTCTATCTCTTGTACAGAATGGGTCTCATAATACACACTTTTGCCTCCCTCAGGTTTGTCTTTTATTTCTCATCATTCAATTATCTTGAAACATTTTTATTCTTCTATTCTCACATGTTAAGGTAAATATGCAGACTCTTGAGACAGTGAAGAGATTATGCCCAAAGCGAGCTCTTTTAATTGGAATGACCCATGAATTTGATCATTACAAGGACAATGACTTTTTAACGGAATGGTCGCAAAGGTATAAATTTTGCTTCACGTGATCAGACAAGAACCTCTATTCTTGTGTTTACAATAAATTAAAGAATCTGAACTTCTTATAATTGTTTCCATGCAGGGAAGGAATACCAGTGCAGCTGGCGCGCGATGGTCTGAGAATTCCTGTAGAACTATCTTAAGGTCTGGATCAATATGGGCTTCACATTATATTCACTCTTTTAGGCATATTTTTCTTAACATAATTTTAAGCACATCTTCAATCTCTCTCTTTCCTCAATAAAGGTGGTCCACTTGTTATTGATGTATCACTCTATACAGGGGGGTCCATTTAGCCATGAATATTTTTAATATCTTAAAAGCTATAATTACGCCTGCATATTAAAACACTAAATTTAATGTTTTGACTTTTGTTACGCGTCAATGATTAATGAAGGATTTGTTTTTATTTATTTATTTTTGTTTTTAAGATTTCTGAAATCAGAACAACTGTCCTTTGGTGCTTTTACCATCATATGGATGTTGGCTCTATTTACTTGCCATGCTGGTTGAGATATGAAACAACTATAATCATTGATATAATTAAAAAATTAATGTTTTTTTTTAAATATAAAAATGTTAAAATAATAAATAACCTGACAAGACCAGGATTGGATCACATGGAGATTTATTGAATACATTATAAATAACAATAATACAATAATAATAAAAAATAATAATTGTAGTAGTGGTAATAATAATAATTATAAAGAAGAAAAAAAAAGAAAAAGAAAAAGTTGATGAGAACTTTGAGATGGAAGATTAACGTAAAGATTAAACAATGATAACAATAAATGTCAAGGTTAGAGGATGTACTAATGATATGTGAAATAAGTATAACATAAATTTATTATTCAATTGAAAACTACATACAAAAGAGGTTCTAATCATATTGTAGAGGTTCTAATCATATTGTAAATTATTAATATAATTATATTAGTTATCTTATTTGATTAATGTTAATACTTGTAAATATTATTAGGCATTCATGAATATAACTTATTATTAATATAATTATATTAGTTATCTTATTTGATTAATGCTAATACTTGTAAATATTATTAGGCATTCATGAATATAACTTATTATTAATATAATTATATTAGTTATCTTATTTGATTAATGCTAATACTTGTAAATATTATTAGGCATTCATGAATATAACTTATGTTAACAATAAATCAAGTTCCTTTCATGGTTGAGGTGTTGGGTATACCATATAGTATGAGCTATAAGAGTGCCAAGTATTTGTTATACCAAGTATTATACAATATAAATTTAAATTAGTCATTTAAGAAGTAAAATATTAAAGAGTGAAAAGATAACAAATATAGAACATGTTAGTATCAAACATTAAAGTCCATATTAAGTTTACACTATACTTATTTTTACACCATTAGTGTAACATTTTCACCTTGACATAATAAACTTAGCTAAACATAATAAAAAAAATAAAAAAAATAAAAATATAAATAAGATAAAAGTTAACTAAGTAACGATAAGGAATTGAAATGCATCAACTTGATATTAATGAAAATAAAACTTAAGCATTACAAAAATACAAAGAGAGAAAGCAAGAGCAATGATCTTGATCTGGAAACCAAGATGCTTAAATACATGGCAAATACCTCCTTTTATAGGCCAAAATTGGGAACTATTGATTTGATGACTAATTAATTAGTGGGTGACTAACTCTTAACTTGGTGACAATTCTTATCTTTTTTTATCTGTCCAAAATGTTATTGATAACATCAGAATTAAAAACATCAGAATTGGAACCACTTGAAACATGAAATTTGTAGGAAATTGTCTCAGTTTTTCAGGAAAAAAAATGAAGGTCATTTGGGCTTCTAGAACTCTAGATATGGGCCAAAAACTGAACAGTGCGTGGGCTTTAGGACATATTCGAACTTCTTTGTTGTTGCTACAATTTGGACTTGAAAATGACATTTTTAGATCTTGGATTCAATATAAAAGTTGTAGGCCTATGTCTTACTTTTCTATCTATATGAAGTAGACCTAAATCCGATATCTACAGCTTTAGATATGACCCAATTACCAAACAGTGTTTTAGTTTGGACCGCACCATCTCTTTTCTAAGTTTGACCATTTCTTTATTCAATATATCAATACAGTTATAGGGCTTTACTTGGAAGAAAACAAAATTCTTGTTCTAATGTTTAAGGTTAACTTCC
>NW_011500563.1:59927-60407 GCF_000495115.2 Populus euphratica
ATCATGTTCTTTATGAAATAGTGGCCATAAATCATGAATTGCATGATGCACATCTCCACTAGGATGCGTCTCAAGAGTCAATAGAAGATTATCTAAAGACCTCTTACTTAGGCTATCCTTAATGAATAATATTTTATCTTCATGGTTTACAGATACCATTCCTAAAGAACGACATTGTGCATTGCAAGTCCATTTGGCACATCGATGGCAAACTTTCAGTCGTTTTGCACGATATTCTTTGCAAAAGTGTTTTTACTTGTTCCAGGCATGTGTGAAATGAAAGGATTTGAAGACTCACCTAATAATTAGACCTTTACTTCAATTAACTAGCGAATCTCTTTAGGAATTTCATGGTTCATTAATAACCTCAATCTTACACACCTAGCTCGATAAATTTTTATAATCGCATTTTGAGGTAAAACGGGAAAATACTTTTTCAATTTTTCAAGAGTGGTGTCCATTTTTTAAGATGAGAAGTGG
>NW_011500563.1:60467-61189 GCF_000495115.2 Populus euphratica
CTGATATTAGTTATCATGGGAAACTGAAAGACCCATATTTTCAGTGAAATGGGCACCTCCTAATCGCTAGATTTTATCAGTCTCGTTTGAAGCTGAAGATTATTCCCTCGTCTCCTCTTGCTTTTGATGATCTGATGATACAAAAGAAAAGGGTGGAAATACTTTATTTAGTTTTGGTTTTAGTTAAGTTAGAAGCTGTGTGTTTTCTTAGAGAAAGATAATGCTAATTTTCTTGTATATTTAAGAAAGGATAATGCTAATAGCATCGATTAATCCTTATTACTGATGGATTACTGTATGTTTTAAGAGATTAGAAAACTCTAATTACTAAATCAAGGAAGGAGGGAAAACTGATGAGGCACGGAGATTTTTGGAACCTACAATGTTTGACACGTGTCCGTTCAGTAGAGGACTACCTTTTGCTCGAAAACAAAATGAATAAAGGAATTATCAACGCGGACAGACTTGAATTATATTGTTTTCAGTCGTCCTTACTATAAGTCTAATTATTTTCAATTTATTTTAAATATAAGATCGCTTTTCAATCTATCATTTGATTGGATCGTTTTATGAAACTTTATAGAAACACCCTAGTATAAAAGACGTATATTAAAAAAAAATAACCATGAAAAAAATCAACACTAAATTTTTTAATAATTTTAAAAAATAGAGCATTCAGCTTCAAGCAATTCTGTTATTGGTTTTCACAGGCTCAATGATGA
>NW_011500563.1:62873-63381 GCF_000495115.2 Populus euphratica
ATAACTCCTTAACCAAAGCATATTTTATAATAATATATCTAATCATATAAGATACCTTTAATTTGTGGTAAATGTTCATTTTAAATGCAGGTCTATCACATAAATGAAAGGATTGATTGATGAATTTAAGAACTGAAATTGAAAGGACAAAGAGATGGCCAAACTTAGAAAAGAGATGTTGGTGCAATCCAAACTGGAACACTGTTCGGTAATTGGGTCATATTTGGAGCTGTAGATCTCATATTTAGGTCTACTTTATTTGGATGAAAAGGTAAGAGATAGGCCTACAACTTTCATATGGAGCCCAAGATCTAAAAAGGTCATTTTCAAGTCCAAATCGTAGCAACAACAAAGAAGTTCGAATATGTCTTCTAGCCCGAGCATTATTCAATATTTTGCCCATATCTGAAGTTCTAGAATTCCAAATGAGCTGAATTTTTTACATAAGAAAGTTGAGGCAATTTCCTACAACTTTCATGTTTTCAAATGACTCTAATTTTGACGTTAT
>NW_011500563.1:66551-124400 GCF_000495115.2 Populus euphratica
GGAACTATTGATTTGATGACTAATTGATGAGTGGGTGACCGATTCTTGACTTAGTGACAATCTTTATCTTCTTTTCTCTACCCAAAACATCATTAATGATGTCAGAATTGGAACCACTTGAAATATGAAAGTTGTAGGAAATTATCTCAACTTTTCAGGAAAAAAAATAGAGGTCATTTGGACTTCTAGAACTTCAGAGATGAGCCAAACTCTAAACAGTGCGCGGACTGTAAGACAGATTCAGACTTCATTGTTGTTGCTACAATTTGGACTTGAAAATGACCTTTTTCAGATCTTGGCCTCCATATAAAAGTTGTAGGCCTATGTCTTACCTTTCAATCCATATAAAATAGACCTAAATCCGAGATATATAGCTACAGATATGACCCAATTACTGAACAGTGTTCCGGTTTGGACTGCATTAATATCTCTTTTCTAAGTTTGGCCATCTCTTTGTCCTTTCAATTTCAGTTCTTAAATTCATCAATCAATCCTTTCATTTATGTGATAGGCCTGCATTTAAAATGAATATTTACCATAAATTAAAGGTATCTTATATTATTAGATATATTATTATAAAACATGCTTTAGTTAAGGAGTTATTGATACTTCAAGTGCAAAATGATAATATAAAACCGTTATTGATACTTCAAATGCAAAATAATGATATAAAACCTTGATAAAAATGCATTTTTAAGTACTAATCAATCATTATATCATCTGACATCTCATTTTATGGGAAATATAGACAAAATTTAATCATTTATAGTCTCAACAGCTCAAGTGAAATTCAACTGTATAATCAATTATTTTTATTATATAAAGGGTTGTTCAGGAAAAGGATGAAGGGTAGTGATTGATGTCAACAATGTTACCTGTACCATTCTCATGTTTGATAAGATTTCACAAATTACTGTAAGAAACTTTGAGGTAGTGTTGGGTTGCCAGTTCGGGATAGAAGATATGAAGGATATAAACTTATGCCAAGCGGGAGGGCAAAATCCTTAGAATCTACAAGTAAAAATTGAAATACTTACCCAAAGAAGTTAAAATCATATTATATCTTAACTCGTTGATTATTTGAATCAATAATTGAAAGAATAGATGATCTCCATGATAAATAACAAAAAATAAGGGTGTTTATAAAATTTTTATTCAAAAATTGATTTGTCTTCACATTCTAAAATTTGACTTAAGCAAAAAAAAACTCTAAATAACTATGGATTGAAAGTTCAACACAAATAACTAACTTAAAAGTTTGGGTAAAATAAAATATAAAGTCCAAGTGTTGTATAAATAAAAACTTAATCTATGTAGTAACTTCTAAGTTTTATTGGAGGGTTTTATCAATGACTGGTTGCTATGAAATTTTAATCCTATAGAAAAAAAAACCTTTAAAATCAAGTAAAATTTCAGTTTAATCTAGTAGTCAGATTAAAAGTCATGACCATTTACATAAAGTAGTGTAGCCAAGCTTTGGTACATGTTAATCATTCTCATCTCTTGCTTAGATCACATTGATCGAGGCTCGATTCTTCTTTAAACTTAACTTCATGCTTGACTCCACTTTAGAAGAAATTCTTTAAGTTTGCTTGACCTAAATGTCATAAATCAATACATTGAAAACCTTTTTGATCCTCTTGGCTATTACACCTGTAATTGGTCAAATCAACACATGTAATGAATCTTGTGGTGTTGCTTGTTGATTCTCATCATTCCCTCTCTTGTCATAATGATTTGACTTTTAATCATAATATACATAAAAAAGAGAGATCATAAACATTAAATATAGCATTAATATTATACTTGCTTAGAAGTGCCAATTTAGCATTATCGTTAATCTATTCAAGGACTTGGAATGAACTATTCCTTCTAAGTTGTAACTTAGATTGCCTATGAGTTGGACATCTTTTCTTTCTTATATGCATCTAAACTCAATTATCATATTCGAAGATAACAAACCTACAACCCTTGTTGGCTTTAAATGCATATTGTTTATTCTTCTATATTTGATGTCGAGCACTTTCATGGAGTTTCTTCACCATCATTATACCTTTTGCACTAACAGCGTAGCTAAGAAAAACAATTTTATCCATGCAAAGAGTACACTTTTTTAAGTTTGTTCATAATTTTTCATTCCTCAAACATCAAGCACACAACACAAATGGTTAATATGATTCTTTAAGCTTTCAATGTACACTAAAATATTATCAAAATAGATTGTAATAAATCTTCCTATAAATGTGCTTGGTGCATGATTTATCAATCTTATAAATGTGTTTGGTGCATTAGTCATGGCATAATGAACTACTCATATAAATCATATTTAGTCTTAAAGATAATTTTCCATTTATCTCTTTCTTTTATTTTAATTAGATGATAACCACTTTAAATTAATTTTTGGAAACATACAATAACCATATAATTCATATAACATGTCATCCATCCTAGGAATTAGATGTTAATACTTTTTTGTATTATTGTTGATAGCCGAGCAATCCATACATCTTCCAAGACCCATTTTTTTCAACATAAGAAACACTGTTATCGCACATGGATCCATGCTCTTCCTTATGTACCTCTTAGCCATCAGTTCCTTAACTTGTCTTAGAAGCTCATTTGTATTCTCCAAACTACTTTTATAGGCTAGTCGATTACGAATTGTAGCTTTAGATACAAGATCAATTTGATGTTTTATTTTTCACAATGGATCTAAACCACTAGGAACATCATCATGAAATGTATCCTCATATTCATATAACAAAGAAATAGCAATACTAGGATAGATTGATCAAGATTTTTAGTATTAAAACATGTCTTTTGGTAGAAAAGTACACACATAGACTAGTTAGTATAAAAAACACTCCTTTGCATAAAAACTGACTCGTTTCTATATTTTTCTCTCAACAACCTCTTTTTCTTTCTTTTCATTGGCCCTTCTCTTTTCTCTCATTTTAGTCACCTCTTTCTTTTCACTCATTTCAACCACCTATTTCTTTTCACTCATCTTGGCTTTAGTCTCTCCTTTTAATTTCAATTGATCTTTATATACTTGTTTTGGGGTTAAAGATATAAGGGTAATTATTTTACTATCATTTACCAAAGAGTGTCTATTCTAGAACTTATCATAAATAAGCTTTTTATCAGATTACCATAATCTTTCCAATTGTATGTGACTTGTATGCACAGGAACAATATCACAAAATACCTCATCACTATACCTCCTAATTTAAAAAGAAATTAATACATGTAATAAGAATCATCAAGCAGCAACATATGATCTAATAAAAGTGCCAATTAGGCCCATTACAAGGTCAATGACCAAGACAATTAAAGTGACATTTAATAGGCTTTTTCAGGATATTTGGGCCATCTCAAGCTTTTAGAATTGAACAAAGGATGATCAGACTCTAATTACGGTAAATCCAAATAAGAAAAGGAGTTGGTGAAGCGATAATGATAAGGAGAGGCGGTTTGGGTTTTTTTCCCTCATGTTTTACAGGTTCCTTAAAGAGTTGGACAAGTTTAAGTTGGTTTTGGGCTTTATTTTTCCTAATGCATAGTTTTATACTATTAAAAATAATTTTTTTTATCCAGCCATTAGATTATGCTGGAAGTTTTTCAGAAGATTCTAGAACTCTTGTTTTCTATAAGTTTAAAATTTTATAGCGATCGAACATCGGGAAGACCTTGTGATAAGGTTCAAAAGCTATTGTGCAGGATTTACATTATTTTCTTAGTTGGTTTATGATTCTTGTTTCTATTTGAATTAATACTTTTTTATTATTTCTTTCAGCTTTATTTAGGATCTTTTTACCTATTATAAATTTGATTATTTAGCTTGTATTTAAGATTTTTTTAGAGAGTTTGCGAGTTGCTCATACTTTAGGTTTTTCATCGAACTTTTCTTAGACTTATAAAAGATCATTTGCCTTTGTGATGCTCTTCTTATACTTCCTGTTTGTGATTTATTATAATTATAGGGTTGAAGTTCTTTTTTCACCAAATATCTTTGATTTCTTGGTTCAAGTAATCATTAGATTAGGTTTTTATGAATCTGATTTTAGCTTTCTTGAATTATTTCTATCTTGTTTATGGGTTTAAAGGTTATTGCTCATATTAGTTGGTATAGACATAAGGCTTTAAAATCAAGTTTTATCTATCTAACTATCTTTAAATTATCCATGTTATTTGTTTTTAGTTTTAAATTGTAATTCATACAGCAATAGTATAAAAAAAAGGTTTCTATTCAAAAAGGCTATCATCGAATAAGAATCAATGTAGTACAAAAAAAGTTGAAATTGTTTGTTGTTAATTTTGTTATAAAAATTGAAAGTTATAAGGTATGATTCTTAATCAATTGGCAAGTTAGCCTTCTACAAAAATTAGTTTGCTGACATCCTAGCTTGAATTTGTTATTTTTCATTGATTTTAGGATTAGTTGAGTATACTTAGGGCTTGGGTATTTGTGAAAATTACATATCAGTGCTTATTGAAATTAGTTTGCGTTGTCATTTAATTTTGTTTATTTGTTGTTGTTGTTAGTTTTAAGTCAATATAATCAATTGTGGTTTCTAGGTTATTAGTCTTTCTTGCATATGTTTTTGTTTTCGTATTGGTTTTTGAGTTTGTTGACATATTCATTGTTGTTTTTATTTTTGCTATCATTTTTGTTATCGTAAATTCGTATGGTTGTCTTTTTGTTTTTTCATGATTGTTTTGAGTCCTAAAATCTATGGTTGATAGTTATGAGGTTATGATTTTTTTTATTATTTGCTATTATTTTCTTAAAGAATTGAAAATGTGAGTATATTATTGTGAAAAGTATCAATACACCAAGGTGATGAATTTTAGCAAGTATAGAAATCAAAGAGAGGAGGGATTTCAACATGATGAGAATTTCAGGCATAAAGGGGGTAGTAAGAGATTTTGAGTATCATGATTAATTAGAGAAATTTTTTGGAAGTACTAAGATAAAAATTATAGCGTTTCAGAGGAATGATCTCAATGCCTATTTAGGTGAGAGAAAAAGATTGAGTTGATCTTCCAGTACCCTTAATTTTTGAAGGAGAAAAAGGTAAAGTTTGTTGTTATTGAATTTACTGATTATATGATAATTTGGTGTGATAAACTTGTTTTAAATAGGAGGAGAAACCATAAGAATCCTACTGACACATGGTGACATAAGAGTATCCCCTAATGGTTTTATTGATGTTTGATTACTTGAGTTTGGGTTGATAATGCAAATGAGTGAAGTTTTTACTATTATTTATAGTTAACCCGTGAACTAAATTTGAGCCTGAATTTATTTGTCTTTATTTCTTGGTAAAATAATCTTATTCAGTGTGGTTTTCTAGTTCAAAATATGGTTTTTCTAGATTATCCAACCATGTATGCATTGAAGTTTTCTACAAGAAGTTATGTCTATTTTATTTTTTAAGCATTCTAAGTGTTTGTTTGTGTTTCTTATGAGTTAACAATGTGTAATAATTATTATTTGTCTAGTTTTCTCACAATCATTTTTTGGGTCTCAATTATGTTATTTTGGTATTTTCCTAGACTTGAAAAGTGTTCCATGTACATAATGTTGAATCAGATCATGCATTGAGATCTTTTTGCAAAATTTGAATTAAGTCTTTGACATGTTCTTTTGGCAAATCTATCAAGTTATGGATATTCTTTGTGAGTGGTAGACTTATACCTTAATTTTATATCTCTAAAGAAGTGAGTGATTTGTATCTTTGGAGTGATAGTTTATTGATTTCTATATCTCATAGGTTTTATACCTTATAATCATGAGTGAAACACTATTAAATATGTGTATGAAACGCTACCTTTTCATATCCATATCATCTCGATATCAAATTGGTATGAGAACTTAGGATTTACAATCATGGTAGTTCATGGACATCATGTGCAAGAATTTAAGAGGGATATTTGTGCTTTTTAAATTGATGAAATGAGAAGATGAATCCAATAACTCTAAGATTGTCTTGAATGATATGAGAATTGAGATGATGATAATAATGAGAATAACACTAAAATTGGTTCCTCTTACAATAATAAGGAGGATGTTAATTCTTTATACCAAATATCAGATCATGATGTTGTTGACAATTCTTCTTTTTAGCATTAAAGTAGAAAGAATATAATATTGTTATAAAATTCTGATGTGAGAGTTGATATTCTTGAATTTATGGGGAAAATGCAACCTGACAATTTCATTTACTAAAAGGATTTTTTTATTTCAAAGAGTATCCTAACGATAGATGTTGTGATGTGCATGACGTTGAATGGTAAAGCTATCTCTTTAAATCAATGGTGTTTGCAAGAGAAAGATGAATCACCTTTAGTGTACCCTATCTAAGGTAAGTTGCATTATTGATTTATTTTTATTCTAAATCGTGTTCTTTTTGTTAGTCTTGTTCATGGTTTGAGATATATCTCCTTTCATGATGAAGTCTTTACCTTATTGAGTTAAATCTTAACCGCTCTAACGTTCTAATTTTAGCATAACATTTATTTTTTATTTTAACACCTAAAGTACTTTATAATATAATTTTATAACCCTAGATAATAAAATCTACAACTAATTCTTAACATTGTATATTAATTAAAAATAATAATTGTTTAAGAATTTTTGGTATTTTGATCAAACCTTAATGAACAATCATAAACTGGTTATAATATATATTTTTCTAAAAAATATACATGAAAAACCTTTAGAATTTGGTTATATATATGAAAACAATATATATATATATATATATATATATATAGTTTTGTGTTTTTGAAATGAGGGAATTTGTTTTTGAATCTTTTGGAATTTTCAAATTTTGTAGAAAAATCAGATATTTTAATATTGAGTTCGTATTTTATAATGTAAGTCTACAATGTAATATTAAATAAAATTATGGTGAAAAAAACCTATTTTGACAATGATGAGGTTTGCATGGTGTATTTGTTTGTGGCAGAGCTAGTTTCCGGTGGGAGGTTGAAAAAAGAGATCATGGCTAGAGGATAAGTCTGTGATGGTAAAAATATGGTGTTTGTTTTCCTAGCAAGAGGAAACTGGTGCAAAACAGGGGTTCTTTGGTATTTTTTCCTTCAAATGTTTATGTCGAGGCTTACTTTTAGGGTTTTTTTTTCTTCATAATGGATTTCACTATTTATATGAGTGCAACAACAGGTATGAGATGTTTATCTAAGATGAATTTTGGCTTTTAATTTAAATGAGAAGGATCTCAATCGTTGGCCATCACAAGTTGCTAAAATTGGATTGAATAATTTTTTAAAAGTTAAGTTATTACAATTTTTCGGCCTTTAATAGTCAAAATAAATAGACTTGTTCATATTTTATCTTGTTTTGCCCACTATAAGCTAGACATGACATATAGATAATGAGTTTGCCATTTACATCTTTACCGAATACAATTACATCTATTTTTTATTTTATTTGTCTTTTTTGTTCACATTGTTTTCATTTATTTTGTCTCAAGAAAATAACCAGAATTTACTTTAAAGGTTATTTATTCAATAACAAAAATGAATCATTTTCATTTTTCTTTTATAATTTTCTTTTATTTTCCAATAAAAAAATCACAGAACTTGTTCATTTTTAAAAGTTTTAGAATATACATATTTTTTACTTGAAATGCTATAAAAATGTGTTTATGTTATATTATTTATGTTTGAAGAAAAATGACAACAAAAATTGTGTTCAATGAAATTAAACTTGTTTTTCAAAATATTCTTTCTATTTTGATGAAGACATTATTTTTTTCTCATCTTAATAGTATTTTTCATTTATTTTGTTTATTATTATTTTGAGGAAAATTTTCAATTTAATTGCATCAAATGAAATTCAAGAATAATATAATATATCTAAAAGACAATATCTAAAATTACTAATGACATAAAAAATTTATAGCAAATGACGGGAGGAGACCATTCTAAGAAAAATAAAAGCCCCAAGTTACTAGCTAAATGCAGGCTAACAATCAAGCAATTCGACAATCTCCATCATTCATCATCTAGGCTTTCCTAATACATAAATTGTGAACTCTTTACCTCATTTGCTAATTGCGGCTCAAAAACAAACTAATTTCATATTAATATTTATCAAAATAAAATTAGCCTAATATATAAACAAACTAATCTATATGCAAGTCTATAAAAAAACTAATTTCATTATTTTTGGATTGATAGAAGATTACATATGTATCTTATCACTTTTTCTGTCATATTGTTGCACATGGTGGAAAGCCTAATCTAAGAATATTTCATTAAATCCAAACCTAATTTTTTTTTTAATCTTTATGTTAGAAAGTACATTGGCTATACTTTCTTCTGTAGTGTTGCTATCTAATGTTTTATCCATGCTTTGATAATTTTTTAAAATAAAATAAAGATTTTTATATGACGATAACATAGAGCATCATGACTAATATTAAAGAAACAATATGTCAGAGAGAATCATATATAATTACTATAATATATAATTTGATTCGTGTTAGTTATGAAAAATAATAATTGCAATATAAATTACCTTATATACAAAATTTGTTGATGCTTGTTATACAAAACAATTTTTGCAATAATTATTGTAATATTTCATTGAATAACACGTGTAGAGATTTTTTATATAAGTGAACCTCCAACCATAATAAAAGGAGAAGAAAAATTTACAAAAGAAAAATAATTTTAAGATAAAAAATTAGGGCATCCATGAAACCCTAAACCAATCTTTTTTAAGCTAGCTGGCTGCAATCCTCCTTGAATAAAAAAAAAGAGCCACCGCCCAAGAAAGCTCTCTTCCTTCTCTTTTTAGTCGACAGAGCTCCCCTGTATTTTTTTCCCCTTGCCATCAACAGACCTACAGACACCCGACCATAGAGCACACTAAGCCCTTACTAGCCCTTCGCTCTTATAGTCTTTCCAACCGCCCCTCACTAGACAAAGACAAATCTCCCAAAACCAACCTCCCCTTCTCAGCTCCTAACTCCCCTCTTTCTAAGCCAACAGATCTCACTCTCCTTTATAAACTGGCCTCCATTGTTCCCCTAGGTTCTTTTCCTATCATCTTCTCCTAGACCCACACACACCCAGCTCCTCCATACAGGAGCAGCCCCACAACCGTTCCTTTCTTCCTTAGACCAAATACGGTGGTAGCCCCTGTAGTATTCTTCAGCTGCCCCCATCTCCACCTCAGCTACGGTCTCCTTCTTGCTGGCCATTTTGGTTTCTTCTCACTACCGACCCGACAGCCCCATCATCGACTGAACAACCACTCCCATCTCAATAACAGCTTCAACAACTAAGCACAGTAGCACGGTCGGCCCCTTAGCTACCCTAACCACCTGATCTGACATCGATAGAAAGTAAAACAAAGCAAGAGGAAAGGAGAACAAAATACTTTAAATAGATCTAAAACAAATACCCAAATAAAATCTATTACTTGTGTTTTTCCTCTTTTGCAGGTCATAGTGAGCCAGATCCCACTGTTTCTAGGTTCTTTCTCGTGGCGGCTGATAAGTATTTAAAAGTGCATTTTTATCAATGTTTTATGTCATCATTTTGCACTTGAAGTATCAATAACTCCTTAACTAAAACATGTTTTATAATAATATATTTAATAATATAAGATACCTTTAATTTGTGGTAAATGTTCATTTTAAATGCAAGCCTATCACATAAATGAAAGGATTGATTGATGAATTTAAGAACTGAAATTGAAAGAATAAAGAGATGGCCAAATTTAGAAAAGAGATGTCAGTGCAATCCAAACCGGAATGCTGTTCAGTAATTGGGTCATATCCGGAGCTATAGATCTCAGATTTTGGTCTACTTTATATGGATGGAAAGGTAAGACATAGGCCTATAACTTTCATATGGAGCCCAAGATCTAAAAAGGCCATTTTCAAGTCCAAATTGTACCAACAACAAAGAAGCCCGAATCTGTCTTCCAGCCCGAGCACTGTTCAGTATTTGGCCCATATCTGGAGTTTTAGAAGTCCAAATAAGCTGAAGTTTTTACACAAGAAAGCGGAGACTATTTCCTACAACTTTCATGTTTTTAAGCGGCTCCAATTTTGACGTTAGCAATGACGTTTTGGGCAGAAAAGAGAAGATAAAGATTGTCACCAAGTCAAGAGTTGGCCACCCACTCATCAATTACTCATCAAATCAATAGTTCCCAATTTTGGCCTATAAAAAGAGGCATTTTCCATGCATTTTTTGTAATCAACTTTATGCCTTTCAATTCCTTTCCTTTGCTTTGTTAACTCTTATCTTATTTATGTTCTTATTTTGTTTATTTATTTTTCTTTCATTCATTATGTCTAGCTAAGTTTATTACGTCAAGGTGAAAAGTATAACACTTGGTACAACAAGGTTACACTAATGGTGTAAGAATAAGTATAGTGTAAACTTAATATGGACTTTAATGTTTGATACTAATATGTTTTGTATTTGTTATCTTGTTTACTCTTTAATACTTGTTAAATGACTAATCTTGATTTATGTTGTATAACACTTGGTACAACAAATGCTTGGCACTTTCATAGCCCATACTGTATGGTATAACCGACACCTGAGCTATGAAAGGAACTTGATTTGTTGTTAACATAAGTTATAATCATGAATGCTTGATGAGATTTACAAGTATTAGCATTAATTGAATACGATGACTAATGTAATCATGTTAACAATCTATAATCAGATTGGAACCTCCTTTGTGTGTGGTTTCTAATTAAATAATAAGAGTTTATACTATAGTTGTTTGACATATCATTAGTGGATCCTCTAACCTTGACATTTGTTATTATCATTGTTTAATCCTTACATTAATATTCCATCTCAAAGTTCTCATCTTTTTCTTTTTCTTCTGCTTCTTTTTCTTTATAACTATTATTATTGTTATTAGTGTTGTCTTGTTTATTATCATTATTGTTATTGTTGTTGTATTATTGTTATCTATAATTTGTACAATTGACCACCCTAGGGTTCGACCTCGGTCTTGCCAGGTTATTTATTACTTCGACACTCCTGCACTTGGGAGAAGACATCAATCTTTTAGTCGTGTCAAGTTTTTGGCGCCGTTGCCGGGGAGGTAAGTTTTGTATAAATTATAATATTTATTTTATTTTCTCTTTTCACTTTTCTTGTATATAACTTTGTTTCTTTTCTCTTATTTCTTCTTCTTTTGTTTTCTTTTTCCTTTTATTCTATTCCTACACGTGCATGAGAGTGTGGTCACGTACATCAAGTGGTAGACTTTGTAGGGTATCCTCATCATTTTCAGAAAATATGGCCGAAGAAGATAATCAATCACTTCATAATGAAAATATGGCACTTTGTAGGGTATCCTCATCATTTTCAGAAAATATGGCCGAAGAAGATAATCAATCACTTCATAATGAGAATAATAAGAATAACCGTGCTAGAACACTTAGAGACCACATGAATCCCACAAGAACAAGTGCAGCATCATGCATAGTTTTTCCTCCCGATGCATCTCATTTTAATTTTAAACCAGACATTATTCAACTTTTACCTTCTTTCATGACTTAGATTTGGAAAATCCATACTTGCATTTAAGGGAATTTGAGGAGGTCTGCATCACATATAATAATTTAAATTGTAGCATGAACACCATCAGATTAAAGCTTTTTCCTTTTTCATTAAAAGATAAAGCTAAAACATGGCTACAAAATTTAAGACCAGGATCCATTCATGCTTGGGATGAAATGCAATAACAGTTTTTAAAGAAGTTTTTCCCATCTCACAGAACAAACTCTTTCAAGAGACAAATCACCACTTTCACTCAAAAACTAGGAGAAACATTTTACCAATATTGGAATAGGTATCGAGACTTGCTTAGTACTTGCCCTCATCATGGTTTTGAAACATGGAGATTGGTTTCACATTTTTATGAAGGGTTAACACCTAGAGATAGGTAAATGGTTGAATTGATGTGCAATGGAACTTTTGAAGATAAAGATCTTGATGAAGCAATAGAGTACTTAGACTTGTTAGCTGAAAATGCTCAAAATTGGGACACCGCCGGTACTTATGAGGCACCGAGTAAAACTCAACATCATACATCTAGTGGAGGCATGTACAACCTTAGGGAAGATCATGACCTTCAAGCTAAGTTTGCATCTTTAGCTAGAAAAGTCGAGGCACTAGAATTGAAAAAGAGTGGTCAATTAAAATCTGTTGAAAACATTGTGTGTCAAATAAGTGAAACAAATGAACACTCAACCAATAACTATCCAACCTTGCCTTCTTTTAAGGAATGTCTCCATGAACAAGCTCATGCTTTAAACAGTTTCCAAAGGGCCAACCACAACCCATACTCACAAACATACAACCCTGGTTGGAGAAATCACCCAAATTTCAGTTGGAATAGTGATAATAACAATGTACAAACTTCATAACCACTGTTTCAAGCACACCATAATTTCCAAAATTCTCATGGATATGCACCTCCTTATGCTCCACCTCCTAGAAGAAATCTTGAGAAAACATTGCATGCATTCATTGAAAAGCAAGAGACAATTAATACTCAACTTGCTCAAAACATGACAGATTTTAAAGATACTCTTGCAAAATTAACATCTGCTCTCAGTTTCTAAGAGAAAGGTAAGTTTCCATCTCAACCACAACAAAATCCCAAGAGGCAATACAATGCAAATGCAAGTAATTCAGGAAGCCAACACATGGATCAAGTCAAATCAATCACTACTCTTCGTAGTGCTAAGGTTATTGAAAAACCCTCTCTTGAACCTTATGAGAAAGATGATGAGTAAATCTCTAAGGGTAAGGAAGGGGTTGAATATGAAAATTATAAAGAAAAGACTGATTCTCCGCCAGCACTTCCATTTCCTCAAGCCATGACTAAACAAAGGAAAGTCAATCACAACTCTGAAATTTTTAAAACTTTCAAACAGGTAAGAATCAATATACCTTTGCTAGATGCTATTAAACAGGTTCCTTCCTATGCTAAATTTTTAAAATATCTATGCACTGTAAAGAGGAAACTGAATGTGAAAAAGAAAGCCTTTCTAACCGAACAAGTAAGTGCTATTCTTCAGAACAATAATGCTTTGAAATATAAAGACCCTGATTGTCCTACAATTTCTTGCTTTATTGGAGAGCATAAAATTGAAAGAGCCTTACTTGATCTTAGTGCTAGTGTGAATTGACTTCCATATTTAGTTTTTCAGAGTCTCAATCTAGGTGAGTTAAAACCAACTTCTATATCTTTTTTACTTCCCAATAGATCTGTAAAAGTGCCTAGAGGAATAATTGAAGATGTGTTAGTACAAGTCGATAAATTCATTTATCCTGTGGATTTTATTGTCTCGGGCACACAACTTGTTGAAGTATCTAATTCATTTCCTATTATTTTAGGACGTCCATTTCTTGCAACTTCTAACGCGTTGATTAATTGTAGGAATGGACTAATGAAGCTATCATTTGGAAACATGACATTGGAGATGAATATTTTCAATATTTGCAAGCAACCTGGAGATGATAATGATTTACAAGAAGTAGATCATATTGACGAATTAGTTTATGATCAACTTGAATCTACTTTAAGTAAAAATAAGTTGGATGAATTTGAAGATTTGCAAATGATTTATTCTAAGGAAGAAATCACGGATGAAAAACATATAAAAAATGTTGATGCGGATCTTTTGTCAAAAGTGACAACAAATTCGACATCTAACATCACACCAATTGATGATTACTTTCCTAACGAGTCCTTACTTTCTCTTAGTCTAATGCCTTGGTATGATAAAAATATCAATTTTCTTCCTTTAGAAGATTTGCCAGCTGATTGGAGTACCCAAGACAAAGAAAAGTTTTTGAACAAAGTGAAGAACTTTTATTGTGATGACCCTAACTTATTCAAATATTGTCCTGATCAAATATTTCAAAGATTCATTCCCGACAATGAGGTAAGTAGTGTCATTAAACTTTGTCATTCTGAAGCATGTGGAAGTTATTTCTAGTAAAAAAAGACAGTTGTAAAAATCTTTCAAAATGAATTTTATTGGCCCACCATGTTCAAGGACACGCATGCATTCTGCAAAACTTGTGAAAATTATCAAAAAGTTGATACTGGTCAAAAAGTTTTGTTTTATAATTCTCAACTCTATGCATTTCCTAGAGAGCTAAGACCAAGATAGAGCAATCCTTATGGGGCCTGTGATATTGAGAATTCAATGAATGACATTGTTTTTAAGGAAAATGGACATCGTTTGAAAGCTTACTTTAATAATTTTCCTAGTAAAAACGAATCAACTTGTTTGAATGATCTTGTAGATAAATTTTGATTATTTTTTTTTTCTTACATTGTTTTTGTGTTTTTTTTTAGTGTTTTTTGCTAGTTTCTCTCACCCCGGTCAAATGGCGGACAACGGTACTCCGTGACTTAAGTCGGTTCTTTTAGTTTCCCACAATAACTGATATCTGTGTATATATTTGTGCAATTATTTGAATCATTCTTTCAATTCTCATTTGAAAATGAACACTAATCTTGAAAAATTGAAAAAGTATTTTCCCGCTCTACCTCAGAATGCGATTACAAAAATTTACCGTTCTAGATGTGCAAGATTGAGATTGTTAATGAATCATGGAACTCCTGAAGATATTCACTGGTTGATTGAAGCAAAGGTCCGATTATCAGGTGAGTCCTCTAACTCCTTCATTTCACACATGCCTGGAACAGGTAAAAGCACTTTTGCAAAGAAACGTCGTGCAAAACGATTGAAAGTCTGTCATCGATGTGCCAGATGGACTTGTAATACACAATGTTGTTCTTTAGGAATGGTATCTTTAAACCGTGAAGATAAAATACAATTCATTAAGGATGGCCTGAGTTAGGAGTCTTTAGATAATCTTTTATTGACTCTTGAGACTCATCCTAGTGGAGATGTGCATCGTGTAATTCATGATTTATGGCCACTATTTTATAAAGAACATGATCGACTTAGTCTTGGGAATCTGACTAAAAAAGACCTTGTTTGCCAGTTTTTAAGAAAAATGGATAAGAAGCCTATCCCCGACCCATAGAGGGCGTTTAAGCTATTCTTGGACGTAAAACCAAGGGAAGATATGAGCCATAATCACAACTACCTGTACATACACATGCTTTTTCAAAAGTAAATAAATAAATAAATAAAGAGAGAGAGAGAGTGTGTGAGACTCTAG
Organism: Populus euphratica; assembly: GCF_000495115.2. Lineage (NCBI taxonomy): Eukaryota > Viridiplantae > Streptophyta > Magnoliopsida > Malpighiales > Salicaceae > Populus > Populus euphratica. Next base: position 81,774 of record NW_011500563.1, read on the forward strand.
CTGACCTACATATAGGTGGTATGATTGCTTTTCTAATTTCTCATATATAAAACCCTCTCTTCCTTCCTTTCATTTCTACTCAACCTATACATTCAACAAATACACAAGTGTGTAGAAATGGCAAGTTCCTCAAGTCATCATATAAGAAATATTTGTGTTTTTGGTGGATCTAGTCTTGGGAAAGAAAAGGAGGTTTTAGAATCAGCAAATCATCTTGGTCAAGTGCTAGCTGAGAGAAAGATTCATTTAGTGTATGGGGGAGGTAGTCTTGGGTTAATAGGAGGTGTGTCAATAGCTGCATTTTGAGGAGGTAGTCAAGTGCTAGTTGAGTATTGATTGTCTCTTGCTTTTCAATGAATGCATGCAATGTTTCCTCAAGATTTCTTCTAGGATGTGGAGCATAAGGAGGTGCATATCCATGAGAATTTTGGAAATTGTGGGGTGCTTGAAATGATGGTTGTGAAGTTTGTGCATTGTTGTTCTCACTCTTCCAACTAAAATTTGGGTGATTTCTCCAACCAGGGTTGTATGTTTGGGAGTATGGGTTGTAGTTAGCCCTTTGAAAACTGTTTAAAGCATGGGCTTGCTCATGGAGACATTCCTTAAAAGAAGGCAAGGTTGGACAATCATTGGTTGAGTGTTCATTTGTTTCACAGATTTGACACACAATGTTTTCAACAGATTTTAATTGACCACTCTTTTTCAATTCTAGTGCCTCGACTTTTCTAGCTAAAGATGCAAACTTAGCTTGAAGGTCATGATCTTCCCTAAGGTTGTACATACCTCCACTAGATGTATGAGGTTGAGTTTTACTCGGTGCCTCATAAGTACCCGCAGTGTCCCAATTTTGAGCATTTTCAGCTAACAAGTCTAAGTACTCCATTGCTTCATCAAGGTCTTTATCTTCAAAAGTTCCATTGCACATCAATTCAACCATTTGCCTATCTTTAGATGTTAACCCTTCATAGAAATGTGAAACCAATCTCCATGTTTCAAAACCATGATGAGGGCAAGTATTAAGCAAGTCTCGATACCTATCCCAACATTGGTAAAATGTTTCTCCTGGTTTTTGAGTGAAAGTGGTGATTTGTCTCTTGAAAGAGTTTGTTCTATGAGATGGGAAAAACTTCTTTAAAAATTGTTGTTGCATTTCATCCCAAGCACGAATGGATCCTGGTCTTAAATTTTATAGCCTTGTTTTAGCTTTATCTTTTAATCAAAAAAGGAAAAAGCTTTAATCTGATGGTGTTCATGCTACAATTTAAATTATTATATGTGTTGCAGACCTCTTCAAATTCCCTTAAATGCAAGTATGGATTTTCCAATTTCAAACCATGAAAAGAAGGTAAAAGTTGAATAATGCCTGGTTTAAAATTAAAATGAGATGCATCGGGAGGAAAAACTATGCATGATGGTGCACTTGTTCTTATGGGATTCATGTGGTCTCTAAGTGTTCTAGCACGGTTATTCTCATTATTTTCATTATGAAGTGATTGATTATCTTCTTCAGCCATATTTTCTGAAAATGATGAGGATACCCTACAAAGTCTACCACTTGATGTACGTGACCACACTCTCATGCATGTGTAGGAATAAAATAAAAAAAAAGAAGAAGAAAGCAAAAGAAGGAGGAAGAAAACAAAATAAAAAGAATCAAAGTTATATACAAGAAAAGTGAAAAGAGAATAAAATAAATACTATAATTTATACAAGAACTTACCTCCCCAACAACGGCACCAAAAACTTGACACGACTAAAAGATTGATGTCTTCTCCCAAGTGCAGGAGTGTCGAAGTAATAAATAACCCGGCAAGACCGGGGTCGAACCATAGGGAGGTTATTTGTACAAATTATAAATAACAATAATACAACAACAATAAGAATAACAATAACAATAACAATAATAATAATAATAATAATAATAATAATAATAATAATAACAACAACAACAATAATAATAATAATAATAATAGTAGTAGTAATAATAATAATAGTAGTAGTAATAATAATAATAGTAGTAGTAATAATAATAATAATAATAAAGAAAGAGAAGAAGAAGAAGATGATGAGAACTTGGAGGTGGAAAATTAATGTAAAGATTAAACAATAATAATAACAAATGTCAAGGTTAGAGGTTCCACTAATGGTATATCAAATAAGTATAGTATAAACTCTTATTATTGAATTGGAAACCACACACAAAGGAGGTTCCAATCAGATTATATATTGTTAACATGATTACATTAGTCATCTCATTCAATTAATGCTAATACTTGTAAATCTCGTCAAGCATTTATGATTATAACTTATGTTAACAACAAATCAAGATTAGTCATTTAACAAGCAAAGTATTAAAGAGTGAACAAGATAACAAATATAAAACATGTTAGTATCAAACATTAAAGTCCATAGTAAGTTTACATTATACTTATTCTTATACCATTAGTGTAACCTTTTCACCTTGACATAACTAACTTAGCTAGACATAATGAAAGAAAGCAAAATAGATAAACAAAATAAGAACATAAAAGTTAACTAAGTAAAGGAAAGGAAATGAAAGGCATAAACTTAATATTAATGAAAGCAAAGCATAAACATTACAAAAAATACAAAGAGAGAAAGGAAGAGCATGATCTTGATCTGGAAACCAAGATGCCTAAATGCATGGCAAATGCCTCCTTTTATAGGCCAAAATTGGAAACTATTGATTTGATGACTAATTGATAAGTGGGTGGCCAACTTTTGACTTGGTGACAATCCTTATCTTCTCTTGTCTGCCCAAAACGTCATTGATAACGTCAAAATTGGAGCCAGTTGCAAACATGAAAGTTGTAGGCAATTGTCTCAGCTCCCGTTGAAAACATGAAAGTTGTAGGCAATTGTCTCAGCTTTCGTGTGTAAAAAATTCAGCTCATTTGGACTTCTAGAACTTCAAATATGGCTAAAATACCTAACAGTGCTCGGGCTGAAAGACAGATTCGGGCTTCTTTGTTGTTGCTACAATTTGGACTTGGTAATGGCCTTTTTAGATCTTGGGCTCCATATGAAAGTTGTAGGCCTATGTCTTACCTTTCCATCCATATAAATTGGACCTAAATATGAGATATATAGCTTTAGATATGACCTAATTACCGAGCAGTGTTCCGGTTTGGATTGCACCAACATCTCTTTTCTAAGTTTGGCCATCTCTTTATCCTTACAATTTAAGTTCTTCAAGTCATCAATCAATCCTTTCATTTATGTGATAGGCCTGCATTAAAAATAGACATTTACCACAAATTATAGGTATCTTATATTATTAGATACATTATTATAAAACATATTTTAGTTAAGGAGTTATTGATACTTCAAGTACAAAATGATGATATAAAACCATGATAAAAATGCACTTTTAAGTACTAATCATCTTGGGTTAATAGGAGGTGTGTCAATAGCTGCATTTTGAGGAGGTAGTCAAGTTTTGGGGGTTATCCCCGAAGCTTTAGCAAAAGGGGACATCATTGGAAAAACAATTGGAGAAGAACTTCAGGTCTCTACAATGTCAGCTCGAATGAATGCAATGTTTAACCATGCTGATGCCTTCATTGCTTTACCAGGTGGTTTAGGCACATTGGAAGAGATCTTTCATATTTCCTCTTGGGCCCAACTGCACATTCACCATAAACCCATAGGTTTGTTAAATGTTAATGGTTATTATGATAAATTGTTGTCTTTTCTTGATCATGCTATGGAACAAGAATTTCTAACATCTTCTGCACAACAAATCATAATCTCTACTGCTACTGCTGAACAATTGATTGACCACCTACAATCTTTCATTCTTGTAATTGATCCTTCCATGAGTCGCATAAATTGGTCAACTAAGGAAATTCGTAAAAAGCTTAGATTGGATTTGAGCCTTCATTTGTGACCAACTGTGTTTTCTATTTCATAAAGCATGTGCAAAATTATTGTTACTATGATGACAGAGTAAGGAGAACTTTTATGACTCTTGAGACGCATCTTAGTAATCATTCTTACCAAGGTCTATCATAATACTTCTTGAAACATTCAGATTTACAAACTCTCACATTGTTATCACTTAATGCTGCTCATATACTTATTTAACATGTATTCTTAAACCTTAATTTACACACACACACTTTAACATATGATTGTGGGTTGCATATTAGATTATTACATTATTTATATTCTTTTGTTAAAGGTAACAACTAAGGGAAAGAGATTGTATATAATTAAGCAAAAAAAAAAACAACATGAAAAACAAGAAAAAAGAAAAAAAAAAAAGAAAAACATGATGATAATAAAAAAGTAGATAAGTTTGGTTTCGTAGCCTCCCTAACCTAAGCAATTAAGCCCGAAGGGGTGTTTTAACACCTAATACTCTAAAGTCAACTGACTTGGGAGTTATTGGCCCAACACTTGTTACATGGGTTGAGGAGAAAAGCTTAAGGGAATCAAACATTGCACTATCTACATATCAGTATCTGCGACCCGAGTTACTAAGCTCGTAAGGGTGTCTTAACACCTAATGCCCTAAGACCAACTAGTCTGGGAGTCATTAGCTGAAAGCTCGTTACATGGATTAAAGATGCATGATGTTTTTAAATTATATGTATATATATTTAAAAAAAGAAAAAAAGAAAAAAAAGAAGACAAAAATAATAATCCTAACCTAAGGAAGTTAACCTTAAACATTAGAATAAATTTTTTTTTCCAAGAAAAGCCCCATAATTATGTGTTGATACATTGAGCACAAAAGATAGGTTTATGAATATCTTGTTAAGAGGTATTAAGCAGGTATATAAATTTAACGAGAATTTGTTTATCTGGATAGATTAATAGAAGTTAAATGATGAATACCTTGCTTTGTGGAATTTGCAAAAAAAGTTTCTATTTTAACACTTTGATTACTAGGGACTAGTAATAAGCTGGTTGGGGGGTGTGATTAGTACTTAAAAGTGTATTTTTATCAAGGTTTTATGTCATCATTTTACACTTGAAGTATCAATAACTTCTTAACTAAAGCTTGTCTTATAATAATATATCTAATAATATATAATACCTTTAATTTGTGGTAAATGTTCATTTTAAATGCAGGCCTATCACATAAATGAAAGGATTGATTGATGAATTTAAGAACTGAAATTGAAAGGATAAAGAGATGGCCAAACTTAGAAAAGAGATGTCGATGCAATCCAAACTGGAACACTGTTCGGTAATTGGGTCATATTTGGAGCTATAGATCTAAGATTTTGGTCTACTTTATATGGATGGAAAGGTAAGACATAGGCCTACAACTTTCATATGAGCTCAAGATCTAAAAAGGTCATTTTCAAGTCCAAATTGTAGCAACAACATAGAAGCCCGAATCTGTCTTCCAGCCCGAGGACTATTCAGTATTTGGCCCATATCTGGAGTTTTAGAAGTCCAAATGAGCTGAATTTTTTACACAAGAAATATGAGACCATTTTATACAACTTTCATGTTTTTGAGTGGCTCTAATTTTGACATTAGTAATGACGTTTTGGCAGACAAGAGAAGATAAGGATTGTCACCAAGTCAAGAGTTGGCCACCCACTCATCAATTAGTCATCAAATCAATAGTTCCCAATTTTGGCCTATAAAAGGAGGCATTTGTCATGCATTTAGGCATCTTGGTCTCTAGATCAAGACCATGCTTTTGCTTTCTCTCTTTGTATTTTTTGTAATATTTATGCTTTTCTTTCCTTAATATCAAGTTTGTGCCTTTCAATTCCTTTCATTTGCTTTGTTAACTCTTATCTTATTTATGTTCTTATTTTGTTTATTTATTTTTCTTTCATTCATTATGTCTAGCTAAGTTTATTACGTCAAGGTGAAAATGTTACACTAATGGTGTAAGAATAAGTATAGTGTAAACTTAATATGGACTTTAATGTTTAATACTAACATGTTTTGTATTTGTTATCTTGTTCACTCTTTAATACTTTGCTTGTTAAATGACTAATCTTGATTTATGTTGTATAACACTTGGTACAACAAATGCTTGGCACTTTCATAGCTCATACTGTATGGTATAACCGACACCTGAGCTATGAAAGGAACTTGATTTGTTGTTAACATAAGTTATAATCATGAATGCTTGACGAGATTTACAAGTATTAGCATTAATCGAATAAGATGACTAATGTAATCATGTAAACAATCTATAATCAAATTGGAACCTCCTTTGTGTGTGGTTTCCAATTGAATAATAAGAGTTTATACTATACTTGTTTGACATATCATTAGTGGATCCTCTAACCTTGACATTTGTTATTATCATTGTTTAATCCTTACGTTAATATTTCATCTCAAAGTTCTCATTACATTAATATTCCATCTCAAAGTTCTCATCTTTTTCTTCTTCTTCTCCTTCTTTTTCTTTATTATTATTATTATTATTATTATTATTATTATTATTATTATTGTTATTATTATTGTTGTCATTGTTGTTGTTATTATTGTTATTGTTGTTGTATTATTGTTATCTATAATTTGTACAATTAACCTCCCTGGGGTTCGACCCCGGTCTTGCCGGGTTATTTATTACTTCGACACTCCTGCACTTGAAAGAAGACATCAATCTTTTAGTCTTGTCAGTGGGCGAGTGAACCCATCGCCGCTAATGGTGGTAGTGCACAGAGGAGACACGCCGCCACTATTTTTGTGATCCAGAAGCCTTCCTAATAGTTTTCCTAGATTTTTAAGGGGCTATTATATAATTTTTTATTTGTGTGATGTATTATGTAATTTTTTATTTATGTGAGTTTGTTTTATTTTAAATTTTTTTATTTGAAATTACATGTGGTTGTATGAGAAAAACATAATAAAAGGGGATGCTTGTGTTTGTAGTTTTTTATGTATGTTATTGAATTATAAAATCAAAAAGACAAAAAAAAAACATAATGTTTTAATTGGTATATGGTCTAAGTATCTGAAGGACAAATAAAATCATGTTATATTTCCCGAGAAAATGTAGCAACATGTTTCTACATATATTCTGGGAATTAATAGCTGACTTATTAAAATCTTAGGAATTTGATTAATATGTGGTTTGTTAACTTTAATTGCGATTAACTATGATGTGTGTGTTTTTTTACAAAGAAAATATAAAAAATGTTTTTTGTATGTTGCATACGGCCAATGCCCTAACATGTTTTGAACATTCTTTTTATATAAAAAAATATTGGAAGTTTTGAAAATATGTTTTCGTATGGATTTCTTGAACATAATAAAAATTATTTTCTCGCATTTCTGGATTTTACAACATGTTTGTAAAACTCCAAAGGGTGTTGGCTAATATTCTAAAAACTCAAATGGTTAATATCCAAAATATTTTTCTAGGAATAATAAGTTACCACACATCCTTGAAAGAAGTCTCGATTATAATTGAGGACATTTTAATTTTGACTCCACGGTTTATGAGGTGTGAAAGTATGAAACATTAAAGCAAAGGGAGGATTTTAAAGCACTCTAAATTTCCTTAGATTTCTAAGTTTTTATCCCTCCTTTTTGCGACTTACAAATCATGAACTCTTGAAATACTAATTGAAAAATAAGTTTTTAAAGCACATGGAATCTCCTTGGATTTCTATGTTAATAAATATAGTTTGAATCAAACCTAGAAAAATAGATGGGATTAGACAACACCAACACCATAGTAATCATAAAGCAAACCAAACACCAAGCAGATTACCTTAGGTAAGACGTGCTAGGAGTGCTAATAAATTTCCTTTACATAACTAGTCCCTTGCCTTAGAATCTCGAGAAAACCAGTCAGGTTTTCTAGTGACCAAAATACTAGGTGGTGACTCCTTTATCCACAAATCAAAACAAAAGATCTTGAAATCAATCAAGGATCACCGCGAGGGTGCGACACTTAGCATACAAACAAATTTTTCATGCTTTGTATACACACTTTTTCATATTAATTGTATTTAGATTTAAATTATAAAGTTAGAATTGGTGCATGTAAACCTCACCCTAAATATATGATGAGTGTTGAAGTTGTGCAAATTTAAACCTTTAAAGTTAATAATTTATCATATACAAAGTAAATGTATCTTCCTATAAAGATACAAATAAGCTGTTAAAATCATGAGTTGACTCGTAAAATTGCACAATTTTATGAGTCAAGGCATGCTTATTGTTTAAATCGGATTAAAAACTCAAAAAGTGATAAAATCATAGTAAAATTTCATTAAATTGTTAAAATTGGTTGGAATTGTGATTTTGAATATGGATGGCTAAGTTCATATATATATATATATATAGTATTGCACTACAGTTACATGACCATAGAAAAAAGTTGAAGAACTTAGCCATCCATATTCCACAATTCCACATTAACCCTAATAGGCAGTGGCCAAGCCTCTCTTCCATGAAGTCCTTCATTATTGATTGTTAAGTGTTCCAAAACAAGTCATCAGTCCATCATTGCATTTTGCCTCTTAGCCTCTCTTTTACCTTCAGCCTTTTTTTTTTCTTCACTCACTAATGGGTGACGACATCCTCTTCATTCTCCAAATCTCCACTGAAGATTAGTACTTAAAAGTATATTTTTATTAAGATTTTATATCATCATTTTGCACTTGAAGAATCAATAACTCTTTAATTATAGCATACTTTATAATAATAAGTTTGATAATATAAGATACCTTTAATTTATGGTAAATAATTGTTTTAAATACAGACCTATCACATAAATCAAAGGATTGATTGATAAGTTTAACTAATGAAATTGAGAAGATAAAGAGAGGGGTAAACTTAGAAAAGAGATGCTGATTGAATTCAAATTGGAATACCATTTGGTTATTGGATCATAACAGGAGCTGTAGAAATTGGATTTAGGTTTGGTTTATATGGATGGAAAACTAAGACTTAAGCCTACAACTTTCATGGAGTTCGAGATTAAAAAGGGTCGTTTTGAAGTTCAAATTGTAGCAATAACAGAGAAGTCAGAATTTGTTCTGCAGCCCATATACTGTTTAGTATGTAGCCCATATCTCGAGTTTTAAAAGTCTAAATGACCTCATTCTTATTTTGTTGGAAAGCTGATACAATTTTCTAGAACTTTGATATGGATTATCTATTCAAATTCTAATGTTAGCAATGATGTTTTTAGCAGATAAAAGATAAGGATTCTTACCAAGTCAAGAGATGGCTACTCACTCAACAATTAATCATCAAATCAATAGTTTTAAATTTTGGCCTATAAAAGAAGGTATTTGCCATGTATTTTGGTATTTTGGTTTTCAGATCAAGATCATATTCTTGCTCTCTTTATATTTCTATAATGCTTAAGTTTTACTTTCATTAATCTCTTATTTATGCCTTTTATTTCCTTTAATATTCTTGTATAATCATGTTGTTCTCTTGTTTATTTATGTTTCTCTTATTCATAATGTTTGATTAGTACTTAAAAATGCATTTTTATCAAGGTTTTATATCATTATTTTATATTTGAAGTATTAATAACTCCTTAACTAAAACATGTTTTATAATAACAAGTTTGATACCATAAGATACCTTTAATTTATGGTAAATGCTCATCCTAAATACTGGTCTATCACATAAATAAAAAGATTGATTGATGAGTTGAAATACTGAAATTGAAAGGACAATAAGAGGGTGAAGCTTAGAAAAGAGATACTGGTTTAGTTCAAACTAGAACACTGTTCGGTACTTGGATCATAATTAAAGCTGTAGAACTTGGATTTAGGTTTGCTTCATATGAATAGAAAGCTAAGACATAGGCCTAAAACTTTTATGAAAGGTAAAACTCAATTATGCTATTTGGAAGTCCAAATCTTAGTAACAACATAGAAGTTTGAATCTGTCCTGCAACCCAAACACTGATCAGTGTTTAGCCCATATCTCGAGTTTTAGAAATCCAAATAACCTCAATTAGTTTTTTCTAGAAAGTTGAAATGATTTCCTAGAACTTTCATGGTATGGTTGGTTCAAATTTTGACGTTGTCAATAATGTTTTTTGCAGACAAGAAGATAAGGATTGTCACTAAGTCAAGATGTGGCCGCTCACTCAATAATTAGTCATTAAATCAATAGTTTCCAATTTTGGTCTATAAAAGGAGGTATTTATCATGTATTTAGACATCTTAGTTTCCAGATCAAGATCATGCACTTTATATATTTCTTTATACTTTTGTAATGTTTAAGTTTTATTTCATGTTATATTTTCCTTAACATCTTGTTTATACTTTTCATTTCATTTACTATACTTATGTTCTTATATTGTTTATTTTTGTTTTTCTTATTCATTATGTTTAGTTAATTTTATTATGTCAAGGTGAAAAGGTTACACTAATGGTGTAAGAATAAGTATAGTGTAAACTCAACATGGACCTTAATGTTTGATAGTAACATGTTTTGTATTTGTTATCTTGTTCATTTTTAATACTTTGCTTGTTAAATGATTAATCTAGATTTATGTTGTATAACACTTGATACAACAAATACTTGATACTTTCATAACCCAACCGTATGGTATAACCTACACCTGTGCTATGAAAGGAACTTGATTTGTTGTTAACATAAGTTATAATCATGAATGTCTAAGAACGTTTACAAGTATTAGCATTATTCGAATAAGATAATTAATGTAATCATATTAACAATTTATAATCCGATTGGAACCTCCTTTGTGTGTGGTTTCCTATTGAATAATAAGAGTTTATACTATACTTGTTTGAAATACAATTAGTAGATCCTCTAACCTTGACATTTGTTGTTTTTATTTTTTTAATCCTCATATTGACCTTCCATCTTAAAGTTCTCATTAACTTCTTCTTCTATTATTATTATTATTATTACTATTACTATTATTGTTGTTGTTGTTATTGTAATTTATAATTTATACAATTAACCTCTGTGTGGTTCGACCCCGGTTTTGCTGGGTTATTTATTACTTCGACACTCATGCACTTGGGAGAGACATCAATCTTTTGGACGTGTTAAGTTTTTGGCGTCATTACCTATGAGGTAAATTCTTATACAAATTATAGTATTTATTTTATTTTCTCTTTTTTTAATTTTCTTGTATTTAACTTTATTTCTTTTGTTTTATTTCTTCTTTTTTTGTTTTCTTCTTCCTCTTATTCTCTTCCTACATGTGCATGAGAGTATGATCACATACATTAAGTGATAGAATTTGTAGAGTATCCTCATTATTTTTAGAAAATATTGCCAAAGAACATAACCAGTCGCTTTATAATGAGAATAATAAGAATAACCGTGTTAGAATACTTAGAGACCATATGAATCCCATAAGAACAAGTACAATCTCATGCATAGGTTTCCCTTCTGATGCATCTCATTTCAATTTTAAGTAAGACATTATTCAACTTTTACTTTCTTTTCATGGTTTAGATTTAGAAAATTCATACTTGTATTTAATGGAATTTGAGGAGGTCTGTAACACCTTTAATAACTCAAATTATAGCATGAACAACATCAGATTAAAAGTTTTTCCTTTTTCATTAAAAGATAAAGTTAAAACATGGCTACAAAATTTAAGACCAGGATCCATTCTTACTTGGGATGAAATGTAATAATAATTTTTAAAAAAGTTTTCTTATCTCATAGAACAAACTATTTCAAAAGACAAATCACCTCTTTGACTAAAAAACTAGGTGACACATTTTACCAATGTTAGGATAGGTATCAAGACTTTCTTAATATTTTCTCTTATTATGGTTTTGAAACATGGAGATTGGTTTCATATTTTTATGAAGGGTATAGGCAAATGGTGGAATTAATGTGCAATGGAACTTTTGAAGATAAAGATCCTGATGAAGCAATGAAATACTTAGACTTGTTAGCTGAAAATGTTCAAAATTAACTAGAAAAGTCGAGGCATTAGAATTAAAAAAGTGTGATCAATTAAAATCTGTTCAAAATATTATATGTCAAATCTATGAAACCAATAAGCACTCAACCAATGATTGTCCAACTTTGTCTTTTTTTAGGGAATGCCTCTATGAACAAACTCATATTTTAAACAGTTCTCAAAAGTCCAATCATAACCCATAATCATAAACATATAACCCTGGTTGGAGAAATCAACCAAATTTTAGTTGGAAGAGTGATAATAATAATGTACAAACTTCATAACCATCATTTCAAGAACATTATAATTTCCAAAAATTCTCATGGATATGCACCTCTTTATGCTCTATTTTCTAAAAAAAATCTTGGGGAAACATTGCATGCATTCATATTAACCCTAATCACGTAATAACCTTTATTAAGTATGTATTATTTAATTACATGATAACATTGAGATTAAGATTGGTATAATTGATTATAACATTGAGATTAAGATTGGTATAATTGATTTATGATAATTAAAAATGTATAGGGAGTTAATTTAATCAAGACTTAAGTTTTACAAGTAACAAATAAAAAGACATGGGTTTGAAAATTAGATACTTCCATTACTTAAATTAATTAGTAAAGAATATCTCAAAAACTAATCACTAGTAATATTTGTTTTTTTTTAAAAAATATGTTGTACATTATATATAATTTTAGTCATTAATCATCAAGTATAATCATAAAAAATATAATATATGCATGTATCACAATCATATATAAAATAATTTTAAGCATAAATCTTTATGATAATTTAAAATCCAAGAGTACTAACATGTTAAAATTGAAAACTAAGCTTGTTAAAAATTTAGAAAAGAAAAAAAATTATAAAAATAATAAAATCTCTTATTCCATTTCTTCTATGTTATGAATTTTATCCTTTTTTTTTTAAACACCCTTTCCATGTCATTAATGAGCTACTATATTATCATGCCAACATGAAAATATTGATGGGACTTGTGCTAGTTTGCTAGTAGGTTTCAAATTTGATTTCAAACATGTTATTTTCTCTTTTTAGACAAATTACTAGGCTAACATATATGGTTAGAAAACTTGATGTGTCTACTTTTTATCCCAACTTGAATTGCAACAAACTTCCATAAATATCTTTAGATATGATTCAAAGAGTACATACAGGTTAACTCTAGTAGATTTGTTTTGACCAATCATGATCCCACTAGGATTCCTTGTTCCAATTGATTTATAATGTAGTTAGGCTTTACACTTCTTAGCTCTAATGACTTCTCCCAATATGCTCTTTCTAATCCTTTGCTTGAAATTATGGAAAATATTTTATTTTGCTTTTTTCTACATTTTATGTCTCAATAGCATAGTTAAACACAAAACAAAATAAGTAAGCTATTGTAAAACATAAAATATGTATAAAAACTAAGAATAAGATACTAAAAAGATAGAACAATATGAATGTATGAAATTCTCTCTTATTTAGATCTTGCATGTCCTTGAATAAGGAAAAAAAGTCAAAGACAATATATTTTAAAAATAAAACTTGAAACTCAAAAACAAAGAAAAACTATTCACTCAAAATAAAAGCTAGCAAATTAGAAAAAGAAAGTCAAGACCACCTAAGAATTCAATTTTACTTCCAATCTCCTAACAACATGAAAGAGTACAAGCATTATAGGTAATAAATGAATTAAAAGAGTTTAAAACCTAAAAATTCATAATTTTATTTTCAATGCAACTTTAAAACCTTCCTTAGCCTTTGAGACTGAAATAAAATGCATGTCATACCAAAATAGTAAGACCTCTCATTAGCATACACTTTAACACTTAAGTATGGCTTATGTGTTCTCATTTAAATTCATTCAATATTAAGATCTTTCTTATGCTTGCTCTTCAATATTATCTCCACTACTAGGTATTGCATGCAACACATAAATCAAAGGGTCTTTATTCAAAATTGTAATGAGATTGTAGATAAGGTAAGGTAAGGTAAGGTAAGGTAAGGTAAGATAAAGGTAAATAACATGTTAATAACCAAAGAATCAAATAGAGCATATTAATAACAAACTCAACAATATATAATCATCAAAGCACTCAAATTCATCATCATGAAAGTATAAATATTTAGTTTATTTTTATTTCAAATTCTCATGTATGTTTTCATTAAACTCACAAAGATAATATTTTCTTTTATTTCATCTATCATCATTATGTTTTAACTTTTTATCTTTTTTTTTCTTGATACTTGACTCACTCGAAACTGATCACATTTAAATTCAACACAAAACTCCATCACATAACTACCTTTCTCAAAATTCCTAACCATAAATTTCTCAATAAACAGAGGTTAGGTTTCTTCAAGTTAGCTTTTTAGGTTCAAATGGTTAATTTCTTACAGGCCCTTATCATATTCATATGCACATGTAATATAAATACAATCTCTACATGATATTATGCAAGTTCTGTAAATACATAAGAATTAATAACACTCATCAAATAATCATGTTACAGGGTCAAAAGCTCACAAAAGATAAAATCATATACCAAGTCAACATGATATGCTTTTAAAGACAATCACTGAACAAATTAAACTTCAAATATCACAAGTAAACTCATTAAATTCAACTAATTCAAACTTATAATACATGTATTCCCATCAACCATTAAGAGATTAAAATATAAAATTTAACATTTAGTGTTTGAAATAAAAATCCAACATAATTTTTAAATATATATACGAAGATCTTTTTCCTCTATTTAAGGCCTCATCCCAGGGAAAAGAAAAGAAACACTCATACTAAAGTAAAGTAATCTCACATCAAAGGAAAACACCTAAACATGGACAAATTCAACTAAACTAGGTAAATCATGCATAAACACCAACAATAAAAAGAAGACAAAAATAAAAGAGAAAAGCAAAGTGAAACAAATCTGAATTTTTGTTGTTGTTTTTGTATAATGGGCTACCTCCCAATAAATGTCTTTGTTTATTGTCTTTAGCTAGACTCCATGTCCATGTTTAAGGTTTAGTCTAATTAATCTCTGCCACATTACATTCCTTAACACCTTTATATAAAAGGTCTCCAACATTGCCCATTCACTTTGATCACTTTATTTGTTTATTAACTTTAAATTTCTATAGCACCATAATTAAAGATATTATTAACAACAAAATATCCAATCCAACAAGAGCATAGCTTACTAGGAAAGAGCTTTAAATGTGAACGAAAAAAAAGAATTTTTTAATCAAACATGAAATTTGCATCCTTTGCCACAAATATGCAAAAGGGCAATGCTATTTTAAAAAAATTTTTGATAAATCTCGGATAGAAACCTACATGTTCAAGAAAAGAATAAACTTCCCGTACACTTGTAGGGTAAAGCAAAGATAAGATAATATCTATCTTAACTTTACCAACTTTCAAACCTTTAGCAAAAACTATATGTCCTACAGCCATAAATTATTCAATCATAAATTGACACTTTTTTATAATTCAAAACAAAGTTAGTTTCTATGCATTTCTTTAAAATAAGATTTAAGTTTTGAAGACATGCATAAAAAAAAAACCATAAACAGTAAAATCATTCATATAAATTTATATGGTTCTTTGTACATAATATGAAAATATACTCATTATACATTTTAGAAAAATAGAAGGTGCATTGCATAGACTAATAAAATATTATTCTATATGCTAAAGTACCAAGTAAGTTAAACTAAATAAAAATACAAGCTTGATTCAAGTAAACAAGGATTAGCATACCTAACAACAATGTCAAAAATTTGATGAGTGTCAAATTGGTGCAAATTTAAACTCTTAAAATTAATGATTTATAGTATAGAAAGTAAAGATATTATGCCACATAGATATAAGTATTAGAACATAATTACACCCTCAAGATAAAATATTTAAGTTTAAATCAAGTATAATCATAGATAAACATAAGATATTTATGTATCACAATTAGATATATAATAATTTTAAGCACAAATCCTCATAATAATTTAAATTCAAGAGTACTAATCTCTTAAAATTGAAAACTAAGCTTATCACAAATTTAAAAAAGATAAAAGATAAAAAAAATCCCTTCCTCTATGTTCTAAACTTGATCTCTCTTTTTTTTTAGAGGTTAGGATTTGTTATATATGGAGTTAAGGAAATAGAGAAGTTTATTAGTTAATAATTAATTTTTAATTAGATTAATTTGACTATAATGACTCGTGTATTGGATTTGACCTTCTAGATAGGTTTTTTGATCTTGTGGGACCCTTTCCACATTATTAATGATCTACCATGTCATCATCCTAACATGGAAAGATTAATTGGACTTGTGCTTGTTTGTTAATGGATTTCAGACTTAACTTCAAACATGTTATTATTTATTTTCTAGACAAGTTACTAAACCTATTATATATATATATATATAGATGAAAAACTTAAAATGCATGATTTTTATCCTAATTTAAATTATAATTTTATTCCAAATATAATCTAATGAGTAAATAGAGGTCTAATCTAGTAGATTTGCTTTGAACGATTTGAATCTCACTAGGATTTTTTTTTCAAGTTGAATTCCTAATGTAATTAGAATTTGTACTTCTTAGTTCTAATGACTTTTTTCAATATGCTTCTTCTAGTCCTTTACTCAAGACTATGCTTAAAAAGTTTTATTTTGTTTTCTTTTTATATTCTGTAATTTTATAGCACTATTAAACATAAAATAGAATACATAAGCTATTGTAAAACATAAAACATGTATAAAAAATTAAAAATAGAATAATATAAGTGTAACTGCATTGAAATAAGTAAAATGTTTGCACAAAAAATTAGAACAAGTAAAAAGAAAACTAAATTTAATTCCGGAGCAGGGTGAAAAAGCATTCAAATTAAAATTGCTTCGTTTCCATCAAGTGTATAGCTTTTCTGCCTTGCCAGTACTACCATATATCTCCAACAAACCAAGACTTCGTCCACAAACTTACACAACTTTAATTTTCATGTTCATTTTTTTGTTTTTCTTGAAAAGTAGGAGTAATACTCCATTAATGAATATACACATCTTATTAATGTGAAATTCACTTCCGATGTCAGATGTGAACACCTTATTTTGATATATTGATTGCCATACCGCTAGCGTCTTTTATGGAGCTTTTGCTTGATAGCCTCATCAGAAATTCTGGAATTTCAATTCCTTGATTTCATGATTTTGGTGCTGTCATCTCCAATGGTCTTGGTTCACTGCACATGTCCTAGGATCCAAGTCAAATATTCAAATCCTCAAATGGAAGTCCAATTCTACCTTGAGTGCTTGACCATTTACCTCGCAGTTTCTTCGAAGTTTCCGGGTCAAAATTTTGTTGTTTGCCACAAGAAGAGAAGACTCATAGATAGTGAATGTGGTCGGTTCGACGCTCGATAATAAAATGGTTAGCATCTTGTCTGATATTTCTCAGAAATCCATGGAGCCTTGTCCAATTTCTTACCGCATTAAAAAGTTTGAAATTTCTTCTGTCTTAATTGATCTTTTAACATCTGGAAACGGTCAAAAGGCAAGACTGATGGGATGTCTATTTCCAAAGTCCCTCAATTTCTTCTTAGTTTTCTTCTCCCATGTAAATTTTCTCTACCAGGGCAATTGCCATGACCATTTGAGTTCTTCTTTATTTTTATTGTTACTAAAATCAGCATCGTCTGTCTACTGATCCACACACAACATGGCTCGCTTTCTTATCCAAGCGCCCTTCAGCTAATACTGCCCTCTTTCAAGAAAACAAGTGCTTACATTGCCCCCTTTTGATTCATTCCAGACACAGGAACAATAAAGAAAGAAAGAAAGAAAGAAAGAAACTCTGTAGAAGGAAGGGATGGCATGTTTTGTGCCTTTCAACAACAGAAATTTGGAGATAAGCTTTTTTATCTTCAGGCCAATAGTTGCGTTGGTTGATGAGCTTGTTGAGACGCTAAAACATTTCTCTTCTTGCACTGAAAGTCTTGGCTGTGTTCAAAGTTCCATATTCAAAAGCATCCATGGAAATATGGTAAGAAATTACGTTGTGTTACTAGACCAATTAAATTACATCTCCATATGAAAAAAGAAAGAAAGAAAGAAAGGACTCATCAATTAGGTGGCCTTTTGAATGCTGCTCCCTGGTGTTGTGCAATAGCCTTTTCCCAGTTGGAAATAATGTTACAAGTTATAACTTCAGCAGTTTCTTTTTTCCTTCTTTTTCTTATCGATATATTCTCCATGGTAACACTTGGATGAGATGCACAATCAGTCTGGTTAAATGCCATCACTTGGAAAGTTGAAATGATCTTGCATAAATTTCTTGTGTCAATCTAATTTTGTCTTTTTAACATTTTCACAAGTGTTATTGCTTTTTGAATTTTAATTAGAAAGTTTGCAAGCGCTTTAATGTGTAAAATACCTTATTTTGCACTTCAGATCGTATGGTATGGAGCATGGATGAAGAAATCTTGCGAAAACAAAGAGGAGTTAACTGGAGAGCTAGTAAGTTGGATTTTTTGTTTTGTCTTTTCCTTTCCTTTTTTTTTTTAATAACATTACGTTGGATTGTTTATATATATATATAATTGAAGGTATTATTAAAATCATGCTAGTCATTCAGAGGATAGCTATCATGAAAGGATATAGTTTTTACGTAAAAGAGACAGAGAAAAAAAATAAAAAAAGAGAGATAACAAAAGAAAAGGCCTCCACCGCGATATCAAAACACCATACGAACTGTCAATATTGTCTTTAGGCATTTGTCCCTCTTCAAGTCATTACCTGTGTAAGAGAAATGTTCTTCACAATTCTGTAACCAAGCAGACAACCGATCGATGGAGAGTTAAAGAAAAGTAAAATTCAAGATCTAGTTGAATATCATTAAAAATCAAATTATTTCTGGTTAACCAAATACTCCAAGTAATACCATAAGAGAGTAGTTTCCATGTTTTCTTCTAAAACCTTCCATTTTACCATCATTAGCCATTGAACCAGCAGCTCATCTATTGTGTTTGGAATACACCAAAAAACCCTACCATGAAATAATTTTGTGTATAGTTTCCATGCAAATTGGAATTGTATCAACAAATGATTTGAGGTCTCTAATAAAGCTGTACAAAATGGACAAAAGGATTGTTCCAAGGATAAAAAGATGGCTGCTACATAAGAAACATATTTAAAGACATTCCCTGCTCCAACAAATGATTTGAGGTCTCTAATAAACTTCTCATTCCTGCAAATATTCCATACCTTCAAATATGATTTTGTTTGATCTAGCTTCATCTTTTGAAGAAACAGATTTAAAGACATTCCCTGCTCAATTTCAAAAACTCTTAAAAGTCCTCCTCTAGTGTAAGTTCCACACCCAATTGCCATTTACCCATGATCCCATTTCTGAGATTGTTGTTTTTGGCGCACTTGAAACCTTCTGTAGTCTTGGAAACTTGAATTACATGGGAGTCTTACCTCACAATCCATCACTCTAAAAAGAAATATTCAGTCAATTTCTCACCATATAGCTAGACCAACCTCGCAGAGCTTCAAAAGTAACCATACCAGGTGTATAAGAGCAACGATTTGTTGCCAGAACACATGATCAACCACTTGCTAATAAGAGGAAGACCATTTTCAAAGATATGTCTCTATTTTTTGCAGATAACATCTTGCCATCAAGCTATAGGTGAGGAGCTTATCCTCTGTAACCACTTGAATAACATAGCTTTATTTGTTTCCAAAAATGAGCCTATTCCCAGACCTCCTCTAGCCTTTTCTCTGACAACTACCTTCCATTGCACCTTGCATATTTTCCTTTGTTTAGCAACACATGCCCATAGGAATCTTCTTTAAATAGAAGTTAGTATTCTATAAACTCCTTTTGGCATCAAGAACACTGGCATAAATAAAAAGACAAGGAATTAAGGACAATTTTAATCATTCATATTCTCCCAGCAATGCTAAGTATCTTGCCTTTCCAAGATGAAAGTCTGTTGCGAAATTCTGTTATAACAGGCTTCCAAGTAGAGAGACGATTAGGATAAACACCTAATAATACCAAGATATACAAAAAGCAAAAAGTCTTGTCTACAATATGCAGCATTTGCCATAGTTGAACTATAGATATTGTTGCTCCTGTGCAGTATTGCGATGATAAATCAACTTTTAAATATTTATTATATGTTATTTTTTATCTATTTAGTAAATATAGAGAGATAAAGAATTTTTGTTTTTTATTAATAAAAAAATAGAATTAGAGTCGCCATCTAATATTTTGATCATTACAAACCTTAACTGGTCTCAGAGATCGGGTACGGGGACTGGTTGTGTAAAGAAAAGGTATTAATACCCCAAATATTCCCTACTTAAGATAAGTTATATTGTTTAATTGTCTGATAAAATCTAAGGTATTTTGTGTTTTCTAGTTGTTAATCCCTTTATGGTTTAAGAAAAGTTTTTCTCGGCAAGGAGATCTTTATCTTATCGGGTAAAACCTAACCATTCTAACCTGAATGAAAGAATTTAATATCCGAAATATATCTTACGTATAAGGTCGTAACCCCAGATACTAAAAGAAAATAAAATACTTTTTTTTTGAATTTTTTGAAATATTGATCTAGTTCTCGTGACTTTAATAAATTAGTTATTAAAGCTGAAATGCTAGTACAGGTTTTTTGAAATTTATTTTGTATAAAAATATGATATGATTTTTGAGATACTTTGCCATACACTTGAAAAAAAAAATATTTTTTTTTTAAAATTCAATATTTCAATAAAAACTGAGTACTTTAATATTGTATTTATATCTTTACGGTATAAAAATACAAACCAATATTAAGTCAAATTCAATAGAAAAAAATACGGAAAGATAAATATTTTAAAAGCAAATTTCCTCTTTTTTTTAGGCTAGGCCCAGCCCGACTCATGTGGCGAGGATGGACCCAACAGGCTTGTCCCAACCAAAAAAGAAATTGGGCTGATCTCAGCCCAATAAAATGTTGTATGGACTAGGTTGATGATCTAGCCCAAATACAATTACTCGATTACTATAATCATGCACGGTAATAGAGTAATTATATTTTCTTGCTTGCAAAAACGTGCACAATACATGTTTTGCATACAAGGAGATGAAGTGGGGAAACAAAGACAAAGGGGAAGAGAATTACCTGAAATGGACGTGCTGTCTTTCATGGTGCTAATGGTTCACGATGGCATTAGTGTCTCGACAGTTGACTATAGTGGTAGATGACATTTTTCCTTCTTCTCTCCTCTGTTTTTGCTATGTTGTCTTCTTAATCTATTTTTTTGTTCCCCTTATCAACGGTGTTCCTGTTTCTCTACAATGGCCTCGTGGAGGTACTGTTGATGCTAGTGGTGCAACTGGTGGTGGCGAATAGGAAGACTAGCGGTGGTTAGTGGAGGACACTGCTTTGGCTTCTCTGTATTTTCTTCTTCTTCCTCCTACCTTCTCTTGTGCTTCATTCACTCTCCTCCCTCTTTTTCTCTCTCAAATTTTCTTTCCTTTTTCTGTTCTCTTCTGTTCTTATGTTCTTTCTTTCTTTTTCTTTCTTTTCTTTCTCTCTGTGTTTTTTTTCTTCCTCTTCTACTCAATCCTTCCTCTAGCTTTTATAGCCAGAGGATGCAAACGATTCCAACAATAATAAAGTAACAATTGGCATGCATTATGGTGACATGAGACATGCCCTATGATTGAAGCAGCTCCACTACTAACATCTTCATTGCATTTACTACCAAAACCGTCACGAATGAAAAAGACAATGAATAGTTGTCAAGGAAATGACACAATTTTTAAATTCAAAAAAATATATTTTCAACTTGGACCTTGGAAGGTAAATTATAATTGGATCCCTTGATTTTAGCATTATTTACAAGACAATCCTTGGTTCTAAATTCATGCAATTTAACCCTTAATTGATCAATAAACTTCTAATTTTTTTTAATTTAGTCTCTTATTTGATTAATTTCAGCTCCTCTATTTATACATCTTTTTCAATTTGGTTCCTGGTTTTTGATTTTTTTAATCAAGTCTCTAATTAGCTATTAAACTTCAATAATTATGCAATTGAGCCCCCAATTTGTCCAAATCAACTCCTCAAAATTATAATTTGACCCTAAAACTTTAATTTCTTCCACTAAAAGTCTAAATTGACTTAAAACTCAATTTTTCATTCAATCAAACCTCCTATAAACTCAATTAAACTTTATAAAAAATTTAATTGAGTTCTAATAAATCAGCCACTAAGCTTTCCTGTAGAATTTGAAGTTGAAGTCGTCTGACCCTAGATTTCGGAACCATCACAATCCCACAAGGATGCTTTAAGTTCTTCCACTGTCACATAACGCTCCAACCATTTTGATGTTTCTTGATTCATTTTCTTATTATATCCCAAAAGCCCCATGGTAGCTCTCTTCGACAAATGCTGTAGAGTAGAATCTAACAACAGCCTCATTGATAGCAGGTGGTGTGATATGAGAGTTACCATTAATTATAAGTAATGGCTGAGAGATATAATTACATGTTCGTCTGAGATTTGCAATCATGTGAAAGAAGTTTGTATTATAGTCACCCAGTTTGCACGAGTTCTATCTAGACTTTTGACGCCAAATACTCTCTGTATGCTTACTTAAAACCCACTTCTCCCACTAGTTTACCCAACACAGAAGTATCCTCTGTTGTCAAAACACTTTCTGCTTGTTTGTTTTTTTTTTTTTTTTTGCCCCTGAAACTACAATTCTTGTTTGTATAGTAAGCAGCCTTCTTTCTTGGTTGCCAAGAAGCTTATTATTCCAAATACAGAGGTGTTTGGCAAGGTAGCTTAATTTCTTCCCACAACGAGTTCAGTGTTTCCATAAATTGGGGATGAGATAACCACCAGACTAGAAACCAAAATGGTTTCCATCCTGTTTCTTGCTTTTGACACCTTGGAAGCAATTGACAATGATCTAAAAGTCCTCTAGGCAGACATTGCAACATCAAACCACTGAACTATAGATGACAAACAGGAGAGGCAAATGCATGATCAATATGACATGTGAAACGATGTCCAGCTAAAAGAAATTCAAGTAAATCAGTCTTCTAAGAATGTTTTGAATGAAGTGGATCCTGCAACATTTAAGCAATCATTGTTGCGCTCTCCTCTTGCTAGTGTCCCATTGAAATCTCCAATCATGAACCATGGAACATCATCAAATGCAGACTTCAGAATGGTGAGATCCCTCCAGAGATGTTTGCGATGTTGAACTGAGCAAGGAGCATAAACACCAACCACAGTACAGTCAGAACCTGTAGCCATTTGTTGTCCATCCAAGTCCATATTCCACAGTGTGAGCATTAAAATTTGAATTGTCCCAAAGTGCTATCATCCTTCCAGAACGACCCTTTGAATCAAGTGCCTACCATTTCACTTCATTCACATTCCACATTTTATAAATCAAACTACCTATACAAGTAGACATTTTTGTTTCTAGCATAAAGCAAACCTCAACACCATGGTTGGACGTTACCTTAGAGATAGCCTTACATTTTACAGTGATCCTAAACCACAGACATTCCAAGAGAAAATATTCATGTGTATTAGCAATACGAATCCAACGAGCTACCTCCTCAGATATGATTATTGTATAGCATTCCAATCCGCAACCTTCCTTTCCAATTGATTTTTATTATCCTCTGTGAAATGTTCCAGAGTAGTGCCACCACCAATTTCCAAAAATGTTCGAACTGCTATCATATTGCAGACCTCATCGCCCTTTATTCTTGTATCTACAATGTGCATCATCTGTCCCGGTAGGCATCTGATGTTTCCCATGCAAATTACAGTATCCATTGAGGACTCCTCTACTTTGTCTGCCATGTTCTGTAAGCTTACTGTATTAGAAAGAAATATTTTCTTTCGATATCTACTTGTTTGAGTTACTTAAGAATTAGTAAGCTGACAATCCATATCACACTCGTCATTAGAGTCTGCCGTTTGGTTATGAGAGTCCATGGGACCAAGGCCCAATCTCTAAAAAACATCCGCTTTTGAGTCCACAGAGTCAGATGGGTATTATTCCTCTCCACATCAACTTGTGCAGACCCTAACTCACCATCGTCTTCCTGATTGAGTTGTATTATGAAGGTATCCACGGTATAGGATATAGGCTCAACATCTGGATAATGAAGTGAGTCTATTTCCATAATATTGACCCATCTCCATTCAATCATAAATTAACTACTGTATGTAGTTCTTCTACAGACATGGTGCCAATAAGAAGGCGCAAAGCATATAGACAAGAAAACCTCGGCTCATTTTGTCATAACCAATAATCCTCCCAAAACCTTGTAAGATTTTTGAAAGGCAACCAGCATTGCAGCGCAAATTCTTTAGAGACACCCATGCTAGTCTATCAACTTCACAATCAGATTTTAATGCTTCCATTAAGTTGTGATTTGTTTAAACATAATGTTCGGGAAAATGGTGAGAATGCGATTGCATCATTACATCACAACAGTTACTCCTGAAATATTTTCATCAATTTCATTTATAATGCATTTATCATCCTGTAATATGAGTGATTGTGATTGTATCATTTCCCTTCTTTCTAGTAGAGGTTTCAATCTTGTTCAAGGGCACGTGCCTTGAGTCACAGCTGGCTGTCATTTAGGATTACGGCATCACATCATTTGTCTAGGTTCTAATAATTTCCTGCAACATTTCACAAGGTATCTATGTTATCAAACATATCAAGCATGGCTATCTTGATTGAACATAGCTTTTTTGATGCGTACGCTGGAGAATCAAGAGATGATTCCTCTGCTGCAAGACTTTCCACAGAAGACACAATTTCTATGAGCATAATAGTATCGCCGAGAGCTGACGATATCAATGACCTCTCCTATGCCAACTTAGCTTTATTCAAGTCTCAGTTCCTTAAGATGGAAGGTGCTAATTCTGGAGTATGCTTGACTTGCAAAAGTGTCCAGCAGCCTAGAGTGGCATGTCTTTATGTATGGAAATCTCTGCGTTTTTGCTATTCATGGATTCTAAATTCCGATTACAGGAGGACCATACTACCTTATCTTGAACGCTTTTCTTTTGTTATCAAGTATGACATGTTTCGGGTAATCTTTGTCAGTAGCGACAATGTACTATAATTATCATCTTTCTTATCAGATCATGCTAAAAAATGAGGAAGAAGCAAAGAAGAAGAGCAGCTTGTTATGCAAGATTGAGAAAGGTCAATTCTATCTTAGTAATGTAAATTCATTTCCTCTTTTATATTTCTTATGAATGAAAGATTTTCATTTATCGCATTAAGCAAAAACTCAATTAGCAGGAGCTTGCCCAGCTAACAAATCAATGTTTATGTGCATGATTAGAGGAAATAAACAAAATAATGAACCAAAACAACTTAGCAGTTTCGTTTTGTGAAGCTTTTAATCGGTCAATTCAACATCATCCCTTCCGATAACATCTGTATGCGGTAGTATTTAGATTTAGTGGGTTGCCGTAATTTATACATGTATGGAAATGATAAATTTAAAATAATATTTAGGAGTTTCTAGAACTCTATTAGATATATATTAAGTTATTTAATGATTTATTATTTAAAAATATAAATTTTTTTATTTTGAATAATTTTTTAAAAGTTAGATTGTTGTAAATTACAAGTTGTTTAATTGTCTAGCATTTAATGATAATTCATATAAACAACCAATGAAAAATATCTTAAATTTTTATTTTAAAAAAAAAAATTCTTATATCTAGAGTATTAGCTTTTTGTTATGTGACTGCATGGTTTTTCTATAATAAACAACATCTAAAAAATAAAATGCATAGTTTTATATTTATAGTGAATCTAACAATCTTATACATGGAAAATATGCATTTGCCCCTTAAATAATATTCATTTATTATTTAAGGATAGATTTAGAAATTTAATGTATCAACTCCCTACTTGATTAATATATGACTGAAATTATAATCCCTAAATTGCTTAATTTTTAAAATTATTTTCAATCAAGTCATACTTGATTAACTATTCAAGTTTAATTTATAATTAATAGCTCATAATATATGTGATCCATTGGGTTCTTAATATACTGGTATAAATATAAATTATAATTGTAAATAAATAAAATTAAATAAATTAAATAATTTAATTTATTATCAATTCAATAATTGATTAATTTATATTTGAAGATAAAGTACATATTTTAATAATGTGTCATGACCTCCCAAATATTAAAAAAGCTAGAAGTGGTTTAACTTAACCTTTTAGTAATTAGTTTCTCAGTGTAATTATTATCTTTTTCTCAATAATATTTCTATTTAAATATTTTAGCACGAAGTATGTCAGTTATGTTAAATTATATTTATTCACAACATTATAGTATTTGATCTTTTAAATAAGATCTAAAATTCTTTTCAAATCTTATTCCACCTTATGCAAGGATTTAACAATCAATATTATCTAAGAACATGTGGAATATTTTCTCTAATTCACCTAGGGTGATGAATTCTTTTTTGATTATATAATTTATGTTATATCTATTGTCTGTTCATTTCAAGTCTAAGGACCGCTTATACAATTGTCACATGAGCCTTTCTATGGATACATGTCATTTCTTCATATAAAATTCTTATATGGGTCAATTGAGTGTACATGTCTCATAACAAGAACATACATATTAGATTTAGGTATCTCTTATACTTCAGCTTATGAGAATAGCTGGTTCTTTTCATTAAAAAAAAAACATAATATGTATCAGTCTTAACGACTCTAATAAATATATAATATTTAAGAGAGTATCGACCATAAATATTTTAGAAATAATATTTTGATGTAATACAAATTCCATAATTATAACAACTTTATAATTTTCTTTGCAAATTATTTTTTTTCCATAAACTTTATCTTTACTCTATATTCATAAATCAAATATTCGATTCAATAATATAATATTATATCAATATTAAAGATAAATTAGCCTTTATTATTAATAAATATATAGTTACATGAATATAATTATATCATGTGTAACCAACCTATTGGTTATAGGATATTAAACTAACAATCTTTCACCTGCACTAAAGTCAATCAATCATGTATCTAATACCATATTTCTCCATGTAGCATTAATATTTATTCATAGGTAGTGACTTAGTAAGATGATCTTCTAAATTCTCTTTGGTGAATACTTGTTCTATCTTTACATCTTTCATTTCATTGATTTATAAAATCAAATAGACTTACTTAAGTATTTGTTTGGATCATTAATGAGACCTTAATTCTTATATTTATACAATGGCTCTATTGTTATCACAATACAAGGCAACTGAATCAACAATACTAGAAATCAATCTAGTTCATTGATGTACTTTTTAATCCAAACAACCTCTTTGTTTCCTCGAACTTGGAGGTGTAATCTTATTCAATTCTAAAATTAGTTGTGCTCTCTTATTTGAAATTATTTTAACTTAGAGTACTACCATTAAAAGTAAAACATATATTGATTGGTATTTACTATATTTTCAATATTTATCGAAGATAAACCAGAAATTCAAAATTATTTGATTCATTATATTATCAATATTTTATTAAAAAAATATTAATTCAAATAATTTTGAACTTCTAGTTTATCTTCTCCATTAATAGATCTTATAGCCAAGTATATGATATTATTTCCATCATATATCTCTCAACCTGTGTCATAGAACACATATCTTTGGAGGGAGGTGTTTCCATACAAAATAGATAAAAATCCAATCTTAGATTCTTCTATGCTAAATTATTTTAGAATCTAGTTTATATACATAATGTCCTTTGCAAAACATTTTTATTCCATAAACTTGATTTTTGCTTCAGATTCATAAATCAAATATTAGATTTATTAATCTAATATTATATGAATATTGAAGATAAATTAAACCTTTATTATTAATAAATATATAGTTACATGAATATAATAGTGTCACGTGTAACCAACTGATTGGTTACAAAGCATATTAAACTAACAATCTAAACATATAATAGGGTTATTATTCCTTTCTTCTCATTTGAATCTTATCAACACATCTAATTTTTTTATCTTTAAAAGAAACTATTTATTCAAAGAAATTGATGTATAGAAACCCTGATTATAGATTGGTTTACCTCTAAGTGGTTATAACCTTATATTTCCATGCAAAGCTTTTATGTTCAAGCCCTCGAAATGATAAGATATTCAGACTTAGAGATGTGGGAAAGCTACTCTTATCGTGTAATCTGGCCCCCATTAAAAAAACAAATTCTAGCAAAGGATGAAGAAGATTCCATCAATGTATTCTTGAAGAGGAAGCAAGGAAAAAGTCTTCATTTGCAATTGATTACCCAATACACAAGTATAATATTTATTGTGAACTTTAAGTGATTAGGTTGCATTCTAGCACCAATCCAACAAATATAATTCTTTTAGATGGCAAAATAGCATCTTATTTTATAAAGGAAATTAAAGAACTTCATGTCCTTACAAAAGAAAGATTGAAAGTCAACATAAAAATTCATTACTAGAATATTACCAAATACAAATGGTAACACTGAAGAAATTTTTTTCTAAGTGGCGTGTGTAGCACCTCCCTACATTTAAAAATGCTTTTTGACCTTCTCATTAGATACACCACCACATCTTTTTCTTAATGGTGCAACACATCTTGACGACAGCGATCCAGTTTATCACTGCTGGATTTTTTTCTCTCTCTCCTTCCTTAAAAATTATAACTTAACCCTCTTTGGTATTGACATTTCAATTTCAGTTCTTATTATATTAATTTTTAATTTTTTTTCTTATCCATTTTGTAGAAGAATTATTTATTTCAATTTCATTCTTCAATTCTAATTTGCTATATTTTTTTTTTCCTATTTGGGCTTTATTTTTTTGGTCTTTTTTAATTAATTTTTCTTTTTAATTTCACCCTTCAATCAAAAATAAAATTTATTTTGTATTTTAATTTTTATCCCTATTTTTTTAATTGTCATTTTTTTTTGTTTTGGATCCTTTTATGTAATTAATATTCTTTTCCAAGTTAATCATATAGCATTTAATTGGTTAGGAGTTGACTTTTATTGTTTTTCATATATGTCTCTCTTTTTCTAATGTTCTAGGTCATGAGTTTGAAAATTTAATATAGATTAACATTGTTTTTTTAACTTATTTTATTTTTAGCTATGATGCGAATTGCATGGAGATATTGATCTAAGAATCTGCAAACAAGATTGACACAATCCAGAAAAGTCAAAAATCAAATTTGATAAAAGAGTATGAGATAACAATTTCTTTGAACTAAAGTACCAACTCTATTAGAATTTGAACCCTCCAACGATTAGCAAATCACAAATAAAAAGTATAAGAAAGATGACATGAAGATAGTTATTATTCGATAAGTTAAACTTACTTTTTTCAAGAACTAAAAAATATAAGAATACCTCACAACATATAAGTAAAGTTGTAACAAAATATCTATAATCATCCATCTAAAAATAAGTTCTTACAATAGAGTTATTCTCCCTAAATAGCCCTAATGGATCTTAGACCTTAGGCCCAAAACAAAGCCCAATAAAAACTAAAGTCCAAAACACTTAATAAATCTTAAACAATAACTAATGGGTTTTCATGAACCCAATTTAAAGTAAAAGACTAAATTGAAACTAAAAAAAAAATCCAAAATAATAAAAATAATATAAAACCTAAATAATAAATATAGTTTTTCATAAAACAAACTTAAATAGCCCAAAACAATTGCCTTTCTTGCCTAAATCCTTTATGGTCAAATTTAGCATCCTAAAAGACCTAAGATGGTTGTAGCTGCCCTTTAATATCCTAAATTCGCTACAAAAACTCTTTTTTCAGTTGTTGAATCAAATCCCATATTATGTTGCCTTTAGCTTTCTTATATAGCATAGAATCCTAGCAATTTATAAAAATATAATGACACACTAATTCCTTTTATTGTCACCTCTTTTAGTCTCCTGTTTGAACAAGGAAATTTCTCAAAACAAGTAAAGAAATCTATTATTAAATATTATCAGCCCTTATTTTCTTATAAGAAAAGGATTTTGAAGCATTAAAAAAAAATTTCACATTTAAAAACTAGATTATTACCCAATAGAGATCCTAGTAGAACTAGGAAATTTCCAAAAATTAGTTGTTAGTATTCTTGTATCATTAGAAAAGAATCCTCCAAAAAAAAAAAGTCCATAAGTTAAAAGGCAATAAATAGCAAAATCCAGACAACATATTCTGACCTATATCATAATGTCTTCCCAAACTCCGATTGATTTGAAATTTTACTTAATATAAAACAATACACCAAGAAACTTTTTGTAAATTTTTATCTAAATCTAAAGGTTAGATTGAGAGTTATGCTTATTACATAAAACTGGATAATAATACTATGCTAAAATTTGAATTTGATTGTTTAATCTTGTATGGATCGTATCATTACATCTCTCTTCAAGAAGCTTTATAATCGAATCATTAATAGGAACAACAGATACATCATGAGCCTTTAGTTTAAGCCTCCATAGCTCTTTTCCTACCAACACTAACCTCTAATAATATTGTGTGAAAGTAGTAGCCCTTCTTTTATGTCTTACATTCTTTGATGTTGATACTCCTATCTTTCTAGAGCATGCCTAACATTGATTACTTCTTTTAACTTTTCAAGTTCTTTTCACGCCACCCCTAGCATGTAAGATAGGCTTTTGTATTATTTAACTAGAACTCTTATTTGTTTTTTTTTCCTTTTCCCTAGTGATTGTAATAGCCCCTTTAAATTTGTATTTTGTTTATTTCTTTCCTTTAATTTTCTTTACTCTTAGTAGATAAAATTGATGGATACAACTCTTTTTTTTTTATTACATACCCTAAAATGCTAATGACAAAAAAAAACTTGGGAAGAATAAAGAAATAAAACAAACTAACCTAAAAAAAGGGTAGAAACAGGCGATTATATGCAAAAATAAACTAAACAATAAAAGATTAAAAGGGATATAACCTAATTTTTATAGTCAAGCTCTATTACCAATTAATGCGAACCACATGAATATATTGATCTAGAAACCCATAAGCAAGATAATAGAAAATTATATGAAAAAATAAACTAAACAATAAAATATTAAAAGGGATATAACCTAATTTTTAAATACAAGCCTAATACTAACTAATGTGAACCCCATAGATATATTGATCTAGAAACCCATTAGCAAGATTGACACAATTCTAGGAAGCCAAAAATCAAATTTCATAGAAAAAAATGAAACAACAATAACCTTGAAATTATACACCAACTCTATTGGGATATGAGCCCCTACTTAACAATGAAATAATAAAAAACGAGAAATATAAGAAAGATGTCATGATGATAGTTGTATGTTCCTTAATATTTAAAATTTAGTTATTTTAATAACTAAAAAATAGGAGAATACCTCACAACACACAAGCAAAGTTACGACAAAATTTCAATAATCATTCAACTAAAAATAAGCTCTTACAATGGAGCATTTATACTCCCTAAATAACTCTAATAAATCTTAAGCCGAATGACCAAAACAAAGCCTAACAAAAATTAAAGCCCAAAACATTTAATAAACCCGAAACAATAACTAATGGGCTTTCATGAACCAAAATTAAAGAAAAGTCAAAACTAAAACTAAAATAAGTGCAAACTAATGAAAATAATATAAAACCCAAATAATAAATGTAGTTCTTCGTGAAACAAGCTTAGATAAGCTTAAATATCCCAAAACAACTACCTTCCTTTCCTAGACTCCTTTATCATTGAATTTAGCATCCTAAAAGGCCTAGGCAAGTTATTGTTGCCCTTTGATGTCTTAAATTAGCTAGGAAAACTCTTGTTTTGATTGTTTAATCAGATCCCCTTTAACATATGAAATCTTCTTAGGAATTTAGAGGCTCCCCAACTCTTTAGCAAACAATTCTTCTTGATAATTTTCTTCACAATTCACTCATGTATCAAAAGTATATATTATGAAACTCTGTATAACTTCTTAGCTGATTAGACACTCTTGCTCTGCTACAAGTGCTTCTCTCACATATGCTGCTCTTGTGATCCTACACTTTGTTATATAGATATTAATATAATAATGATAAGAACCTTTGATAAAAATTATCTTCAAGTTTTCTAGTTTATTATGTTGTTAACAAACTATTAATCGTGTTTTACAAAAACACTTCTTTGATAGTTATCTTCAGATAACTTGTAGTTATTTTTTTTTTTGATAAAAACTATTTGAATTTCCTATATAATTTATTCAAACAAACTAGATAATTAAAAAAATAATTGTGTTATATCCTATAAGATAAAATTGACTAATTCTTTATCTAATTTGGACAGACTAACAATCTAAACAAATTCATCTTCATCAAAGCAAATAATCCTTCACTAATCAAAGCTAATCATTTTGATATTTACAATATCCCCTTATAATTGATTTGTAAAAAAACATAATAAAAATGAATTAGCATGCAGGTAATTTAGATAGTTCAATCATATACAAATACTTTTTTAAAGTATTCCTACAAGCATAATTCAAATAGTGTTTTATAACATGAGAATAATTAATATTATTTATGTAACGGTATCCTATCGGTTCCTAACATGTTTCATGCAAACATTTCATAACCTATTCAAAAAAAAAACTTCATACAACATGTTGCATCCTAATAGTTCATAATATGTTAAAAAAAACTATTATATATAAGATATTATCATACAACTACATACATCAAGTTTAAAGTGCATTAAATATTCAGCATAAAGGTTCCTATGCTAAAAATATCCTAGTCATTACAGACTATAATATTCAATATTTATTATTGATTAAAATTTAGTAAAATTCCAATAAAATAAAATAAAAACTTCTAACAGGGCTAACTAGCTACCTGCTTACTTTCTCTCTCATTCATGCATCATTATCTCTCTCTTGTTTTGGCACCAATCATATTGCTCATCTTCACCAACAACACATTGATGCACTAACTTCAATAATATTTTATTATATATCTGTTAGCAAATTATCAATTACATAAATCTTGTATTCCTACTATCTAGTAAAACTATGAAACTTGTTTGATAATATTTACAAGTGTTCTATTATAAAAAGGAGTAAGGAGCTGATTTTTAGAGTTTTAGGTTGAGAGAAGATAGACTCTTTAGAATGTGATCTCTTTTTATCGACCATAATTTTAGATTTGACAACAATTATAAATGAGATATTTCCATAAATCTTGATTGTTGGCTCACTATCATGTAAAGATATTTTAGTCATAATTGTTGCCCTAGATATCAATCCATAAAAAGGCAAACTCACTTCCTTCTTAGTTGTAGCTTTTTGTATGATATTAGTAAAGTGAGTGGCTAGGTCGATAGGAATATAAGAGCATAACATACGTGAACTAAGCTTTCTTAATTGTTAGCTTAATATGTCTTCTAATAGGCTAAAGGTTTGTTAGCAGAATTTCTACTAACAGTTGATAAGAAGGTAGCATAATGTTCATAGGTAATCTATATGCTTTAATAAACCATTTTGGTCCTTTAAGGCCAATAAACAAATCAATCATCTAAGTCTTTGAATATGCTCATATTCCTTTATATGGAAAGCCATGATTTATTATTTTAGGTAACTCATATAACTTCCTAATGATAATAAAAGATAACTTAAATGTTTGGCCTTTAAGAATGGAAGTAATAGAGTGGTCATCAAGATGGAAAGGTTCATAATTTGCATAAAATTCTCTAACTACTTCAACATATAGAGTAGGTGTTCTTTCAATTAGTTTACCCCCATTGTCTATTCTTAAAGATGTTTTCTATGAATGCAAATATAGGGTCTAAAAGATCACTTACCAAAACTTTTTTTTTCACCCTATACACTTTTCTTAAAAAAGTTGATTCTGTAAACCATCTCTATATTAAAGGAAGTGAAGCAGTAAATTTTTATAGATTGTGCTATATATTTAAAGGAACCACCACTTTGCCCTTTTCTTCTATCCTTCAAATCTTAAAGGGTTAGATTGAAGTCTCTTTAGGGGATAGGGTGTCTTTTCTTTCACATGTGTTTTAGATTTCTTCTTAGGTTTTATTTGTCTTTTCTTTCACATGTGTTTTAGATTTCTTCTTAGGTTTTATTTTTAACATCCCATCAATAAGAAAATGTATTATCCATTTTTAGAAACATTAAATCAAATTAAATGTATTTGTAATTGTAGTGCACATATGATTATAAAGATTGAACATCCTTACTATTTTTGTAGAAAAGTTAAATACAAGATGGAGAGGATGAGTAGATGTTTTGTCTTATAAATTTTGTTTTGTATTTATCAAAAGATTTAAATTTAGATGAAGAGATTTTCTTGGAAAATTGCAAGATGAGTGCTTTAAAATAAAATATGAAGAGAAAGGGAGAGATAATTATGATTGTGTATGTTAATTAACAAAACCATTAAATTGGCCTTGAAAAAAGTTGTTTTTCTCTTATTCCCACTCATATCAAGCTTTGTGATATGTACCTATAGCCTCTTTTAAGATGACACATCGGTGTTATGAAGAAGATTGACTCCTTAGACTAACCATTTTTTTCATAAATCAATTATGCCACATCATTTTCACATGTTTTTCTAATAAGTGTATTTAATTGTACACTTATACAAAGATATGAGCCTAAAAATACTCATAATTGACAGTTTGAAAAGAGATACATACCTCATTGGTCAGACTTGATTTATTAACACATGTGTTTTTAGTTAACCAATCAATATATGAGTATGATAGTGAGAAAGACAACAATACTGCTTTAAAATTTCTTTCTTCATCTTTATATATATATATATATATAAGATATGCTAGCAAGGTCTGAGCATGCCTTAAAAGTCAAACTTTATTCTAGGTTTTGGATACTAACACGACCAAAAGACTGATATCTTCTTTCAAGTATAAGAGTGTCAAAGTAATAAATAACTCGGCAAGATCAGGATCGAACCACAAGGAGGTTAGCTATATAAACTATAAATGATGATGATGATGATGAGTTGAAGAGGACTTTGAGATATAAGATTAATGTAAAGATTAAACAAGGATAAAATACTTGTCAAGATTAAAAAAAATCCACTAATGGTATTTTAAACAAGTATAGTATAAACTCTTTTTATTACTCAACTAGAAACCACACACAAAGAAGATTCCATTAAGATTATAAATTGTTAACATGATTACATTAGTTATCTTATTCGAATAATGTTAATACTTGTAAATGTTGTTAGATATTCATGATTATAACTTATGTTAACAACAAATCAAGTTTCTTCCATAACACAAGTGTTGGTTATACCATATGGTTGGGCTATAAAGTGTCAAGTATTTGATGTACCAAGGGTTATACAACACAACAATAATAATAATAATACAACAACAACAACAACAATAACAGTAGTAATAGTAGTAGTAGTAGTAGAGTAGTAGTAGTAATAGTAACAATAATAATAATAATAAAAAAGAAGTTGATGAGAACTTTGAGATGAAAGATCAATGTGAGGATTACACAATAATAAAACGAAGATCAATTAACCTCCATGTGATTCGACCCCAATGTTATAAATTGTTCACATGACTACATTAGTTATCTTACTCGAATAATGGTAACACTTGTAAATGTTATCAGGTATTCATGATTATAACTTATGTTAACAACAAATCAAGTTCCTTTCATAGCACAAGTGGTCAATCTAGATTTATGTTGTATAATTCTTGGTACAACAAATACTTGGCACTTTCATAGTCTAACCATATGGTATAACCAATACTTGTGCTATGAAAGAAACCTAATTTGTTGTTAACATACATTATAATCATAAATACCTGACAACATTTACAAGTATTAGCATTATTCGAATAAGATAACTAATGTAATTATGTTAACAATTTAAAATCTGATTGGAACATCCTTTGTGTATGGTTTCTAGTTGAATAGTGAATAGAATTTATGCTATGCTTGTTTGAAATATCATTAGTAGATCATCTAACCTTGACTTTTGTTTTTATCATTGTTTAATCTTTACATTAATCTTACATCTCAAAGCCTTCTTCAATTCATCATCATCATCATTATTGACATGACCAAAAGATTGATGTCTTCTCCCAAGTACAGGAGTGTCAAAATAAAAATAACCCGACATGACAGGGATCGAACCATAGAGAGATTAATTGTATAAATTATAGATAATAATAGTACAATAACAACAACAACAACAACAATAGTAACAATAACAATAACAATAAAAATAGTAGTAGTAGTGGTAGTAGTGGTAGTAGTAGTAAAAAAAAAAAAAGTTGATGAGAACTTTGAGATGAAAGATTAACGTAAGAATTAAACAATGATAACAATAAATATCAAGATTAGAGGATCCACTAATGGTATGCCAAACAAATATAATATAAAATCTTATTATTCAATTGGAAACCACACATAAAGAAAGTTCTAATCAGATTATAAATTGTTAACATGATTACATTAGTTATCTTATTTGATTAATGTTAATACTTGTAAATCTTGTAAGGCATTCATCATTATAACTTATGTTAACAACAAATCAAGTTCCTTTCATAGCACAGACGTAGGTTATATCATATAGTTAGTGCCATGAAAGTGCCAAGCATTTGATATATCAAGTATTATACAACAGAAATCTAGATTAGTTATTTAATAAGCATAGTATTAAAAAGTGAACAAGATAACAAATACAAAACATGTTAGTATCAAACATTAAAGTCCATATTAAGTTTACACTATACTCATTATTACACCATTAGTGTAACCTTTTCACCTTGACATAATAAACTTAGCTAAACATAATGAAAGAAAAATAAATAAATAAACAAAATAAGAATATAAATAAGATAAAAGTTAACTAAGTAAAGGAAAGGAAATGAAAGGCATAAACTTGGTATTAATGAAAGCAAAACATAAGCAATACAAAAAATACAAAAAGAGAACGCAAGAGCATGATCTTGATCTGGAAACCAAGATGCCTAAATGCATGAAAAATACCTCCTTTTATAGGCCAAAATTGGAAACTATTGATTTGATGACTAATTGATGAGTGGATGGCTAACTCTTGACTTGGTGACAATCCTTATCTTCTCTTGTCTGCCCAAAACATCATTGATAACATTAGAATTGGAACCACTTCATGAAAGTTGTAGAAAATTATCTCAGCTTTCTAGAAGAAGAAAAATGGAGGTCATTTGAAATTCTAGAACTCTAGATATGGGTCAAACACTAAATAGTGCACGGGCTGAAGGACAGATTCAAACTTCTTTGTTGTTGTTACTATTTGGACTTGAAAATGGACTTTTTAAATCTTAGCCTCATATAAAAGTTGTAGGCCTATGTCTTACCTTTCCATTCATATAAAATAGACCTAAATCCGAGATCTACAACTCCTGATATGACCTAAATACCGAGCAGTGTTCCGATTTGGATTGCACCAACATCTCTTTTCTAAGTTTGGCCATCTCTCTATCCTTTCAATTTTAGTTCTTAAACTCATCAATCAATGCTTTCATTTATGTGACAAGCCTGCATTTAAAATGAATATTTACCATAAATTAAATATATCTTATATTATTAGATATGTTATTATAAAACATGATTTAGTTAATAAATTATTGATACTTTAAATGCAAAACAATGATATAAAACCTTGATAAAAATGCACTTTTAAATACTAATCAATTATTATTTATAATTTATATAATTAACCTCCATGTAGTTCAATCACGGTCTTACAGAGTTATTTATTATTTCAACACTCCTACATTTGGAAGAAGTTGGTCGTATCAAGTGTTTTGCCAAAATTAAAAGTAAGAGATTAATGAAAGCAAAACTTAAACATTATAAAAATATAAAGAGAAAGAGCAAGAACATGATCTTCATCTGAAAACCAAGATGCTTAAATGTATGGCAAATGCCTCCTTTTATAGACCAAAATTGGAAACTATTGAGTTGTTGACTAATTCTTGAATGGGTGACCACATCTTGATTATGTGACAATCTTTATCTTCTTATCTAAACAAAACGTCATTGCTAACATCAGAATTTATATAGACTTGATTTATGAAAGTTCTAGAAAATTATCTCAGCTTTGCAACAACAAAAAAGGTTGAGGTCATTTGGACTTCTAAAGCTCAAGATATAGGCTGAACACTGAATAGTGTTTGGGCTGTAGGACAGATTCTGACTTCTCTATTGTTGCTAAATTTTGGACTTTTAAACAGCAAAATTGAGTCTTGTATTCTCATAAATGTTTTAGGCCTATGTCTTAACTTTGTAGCCATATAAACCAAATTGAAATCCAAAATCTACAGCTCCAGATATGACTCAATGACTTAATAGTGTTTTAGTTTAGATTAAACCAACATCTCTTTTCTAAGTTTCTTAATTTCAGTAGTTGAACTCAACAACCAATTCCTTAATTTATGTGATGGCCTGCATTTAAGATGAACGTTTAACATAAATTAAAGGTATTTTATAGTATCAGAGTTGTTATTACAAAATATGCTTTAGTTAAAGAATTATGGATACTTCAAGTGCAAAATGCTAATATAAAACCTTGATAAAAATATACTTTTAAGTACTAACCAACGTTCACACCTTACAAAGCACATCATGATTGTATTTCTTCAAAGATCAATGGCATCAAACTCTATTTTTCATTTTAGAAAAATCTAAAACTAGAAATTTAAATCTGATTAAAACATACTCTATACATACCTCTCATGCCAATGCTTTACTTCATGGCAAATAATTTCATTTGCATAATTTACAAAACACTGTTTGCTTTATTTGAATTGACAGACAATTACAAGATTCAGTTTTACAAAAGAAAATTATTGACTTTCAAAGTAAGATTGAACATAAAATTTGTTCAGATTTGCGTATTGCCTTTTGGAAAAGAAAACAACATGTTGTTGGTCTTTCTTATAAAGATTATTTTTTGGAGAAACAAATATCTCTCAAAGCTAGACCTATGCAAATGAATGCTGATTTAGAATAGTATTGCCGACTAGAGATCCATGACCTTAAGTCTAAAGGTCTAATCCAAAAATCTCTATCAAGATGGTCATATAATGCCTTTTATGTAAACAAGAATTCAGAAATCGAGAAAGGCACACCAAGCCTTGTAATCAATTACAAGCCTTTAAATTCTGCGTTAAAATAGATTAGGTATCCAATTCCAAAAAGAAAAGATTTATTGCAAAAGCTACATTCTGCATTTATATTTTCCAAATTTGACATAAAATCTAGATTCTAGCAAATCCAGATTAATCCCAAGTGTCATAACCCAATTCTGGGTTATTCCCTAAATTGTTTTTTTTTCAAAATAAAAATCAAAAAATAAAATAATGGTTGGCAACGTGGAGAAAGCAGGCTGAAAAATCAAGCTGTAATTTTTAAAGAAAACTCAAGACCCAATTGTACCCCATTATGCCCAAGAATGGATAAAAAATACAAATTCAAGGTCAAATTAAATGATTATTGGATGAATTTGCATAAACATTAAGTCCAATGACATAATTAAATTTTTAATAGGCCAATTTGATTTCATCATGGGACAAATT
Organism: Populus euphratica; assembly: GCF_000495115.2. Classification (NCBI taxonomy): domain Eukaryota; kingdom Viridiplantae; phylum Streptophyta; class Magnoliopsida; order Malpighiales; family Salicaceae; genus Populus; species Populus euphratica. The sequence continues at coordinate 121,340 of NW_011500563.1, forward strand.
AAATTTTAATTATGTTTAAGAATTAATCTGGGTCCAATTGAAGGATTTAATTAAGTGAAAGGAGTTAATTATACTTTAAATGGGTCAAATTAATTTTATTTGGGGATTAATTAGTGAAAAATTAAGTCCAAGTATGTAATTAAATTTTTAATAGGCCAATTTGATTTAATTATGAGCCAAATCAAATTTTAATTATGTTTAAGAATTAATCTAGGTCCAATTGAAGGATTTAATTAAGTGCAAGGACTTAATTATACTTTAAATAGGTCAAATTAATTTTATTTGGGGCTTAATTGGTGAAAAATTAAGTTTGGGAGCTTAATTTGGGCTTAATTGAGAAGATTGAAATTTTAAGAGACCAAATTTAATTTTTACCAAGTTAATTGATTGAAATTAGGGGTAAAATTGTAAGAAAATTTAAATTTTAAGGTCAAATAGGGGTTCAATTAAAAGCAATTGAAAGAAGAAGGACTAAAATGAATTTTGAACAAAAACAAGATTTTAGCAATGCTCATCTTCTTCTTTAAATCCCTGAAATAGTTGGTCTGGTTACCTACTTTGCAGCTGCATTTAATGCACTTAAAGTCCACCTAATTCAACCAAACTTGCACGAAAATGATCATCTATAGTTCCTCTACATCATGCTATGAATAGTTTAGTCGTAATGACATCCTATCAGTGAAGAATTCGGCCTAAACATGCCAATTCAAGAAGCTTTTTCGGCAGATTTGATAGTGCACCATGCCTACTTTGAACTAACGGTTGAGATCCTTCCCAACAGAATCAAAGGCTAAAATTTTACCCCAGCGTATAAAAGATTGCCCTCTTCCACAGCCAATAAATAGAGGTGGAGTTTATGACCTAAGGGAGGAGAAAATCGGGTCCAAAATCAGCCAAAAAATCAGTTTTTATACCGATTTCTGCAAATTTTCTTTTTTCTTTCTCTCTCCACCGTGGCCTTCAGCCACCACCACCATCACCTTCAACCGCCACCACCATCACCACCGGTCTTTCGACCATCAGCTCCACCATAAGAACCTAAGTCAACCACCAGCTCCCTCCCCCCCGTGGCCTTCAGCCACCACCACCATTGCCACCAGTCTTTCAACCATCAGTTCCACCATAGGAACCTAAGTCAACCACCAGCCGACCACCAAGAGCCATCGTCGGTTTCTCTATCCTCTCCGCAGCCTCTTCTGCACGCTTTTTTTTTCTTCCTTCTTTCTTCCTCCTTCGGCTGCAGCCAACTCCACTGTCGGCTTCAGGTTTTCCTCCCCTGCCAGCCAGCCATAACCGTCACGCCAGGTGGTCTGCCACCCTTCCCCTGCTCCTTCGTCTTCCTAGTGGAGTTCCACTATTTTGCGTTTTCCCCCCCCCCCCCCCCCAGCCATAACCGTCACGCCAGGTGGTCTGCCACCCTTCCCCTGCTCCTTCGTCTTCCTAGTGGAGTTCCACTATTTTGAACAATGGAACGTGAATTATAATTCATGTTCACTATTCACGCAATGGACTGTTTTTTTTTTAAGTCTAAAAATCTTTTTAAAAAATCATTTCAAAAAATTATAATTTTCTTGCATATTCTTCTTTTTTTTTACCAATTTTGCATAATATCGGATTGTATATTTACACTGTAAAATACAAATTTGGTATTAAAATATTTGATTTCCTCCGAAATTATAAAAAATTCTAAACATTTTTAAAAAAAATATTTTGTTGCATACGACCAAATCCTGAAATTTTTCCAAGCATTTTTTTTTATAAAAAAACAAAATTGCATCTTTTTTATTTTTTAAAAAATGGATATCGTAACTAGTTTATGATTATCCATTAGGATTTGACCAATATATCAAAAATCTTTTTTTTTTCAATCTTTTTTTAGGATATAGATGTAGACTTTAATATTTATGGGGTGTAAAATTAGATGATAAAGTACACCCTCAAGTATTAAAGATACAAGATGTAAATAAATACGATGCTAAAATTCAGACTTTAGAACGGTTAGGATTTAACCTGATAAGGTAGAGACTCTCTCATGAAGAGAGATCTACCTTGAGCCTTACAAAAGACCAACAAACAAAAACCTGACTTAAAAAACAATCAAACAACAATGCAGCTGACAAGACGAAAAGATTAATGTCTTCTTCCAAGGGTAGGAGTGTCGAAGTAATAAATAAACCGGCAAGATCGGGGTCGAACAACAAGGAGGTTAATTGTACAAATTATAAATAACAATAATACAACAACAACAACAACAATAATAATAGTATTAGTAGTAACAACAACAATAATAATAATAATAATAATAATAATAATAATAATAGAACTAGTAGTAAAAATAATAATAATAATAATAAAGAAAAAGAACGGAAAACGAAGAAGATGATGATAAGAACTTTGAGATGGAATATTAATGTAAGGATTAAACAATGATAATAACAAATGTCAAGGTTAGAGATTCCACTAATGGTATGTCAAATAAGTATAGTATAAACTCTTATTATTCAATTGGAAACCACACACAAAGGAGGTTCCAATCAAATTATAGATTGTTAACATGATTACATTAGTCATCTTATTCGATTAATGTTAATATTTGTAAATATCGTCAAGCATTCATGATTATAACTTATGTTAACAACAAATCAAGTTCTTTTCATAGCTCAAGTGTCGGTTATACCATACAATATGGGCTATGAAAGTGCCAAACATTTGTTGTACCAAGTGTTATACAACATAAATCAAGATTAGTCATTTAACAAGCAAAGTATTAAAGAGTGAACAAGATAACAAATATAAAACATGTTAGTATCAAACATTAAAGTCCATATTAAGTTTACATTATACTTATTCTTACACCATTAGTGTAACCTTTTCACCTTGACATAACAAACTTAGTTATACATAATGAAAGGAAAAAAATAAATAAACAAAATAAGAACATAAATAAGATAAAAGTTAATTAAGTAAATGAAAGGAAATGAAAGGCATAAACTTGATATTAATGAAAGCAAAACATAAACGTTACAAAAAATACAAAGAGAGAAAGCAAGAGCATGATCTT
>NW_011506679.1:0-1916 GCF_000495115.2 Populus euphratica
TCAAGTGTTCAACCACCAAAACCCGATTTGAAGCCATTGCCATGTAATCTAAAATACTCATTTTTGGGAGAAAATAAAACTTTTCCGGTAATAATTTCTTCCAAACTTAATGTTCATCAAGAAGGTAAGTTATTACAAACTTTGAAAATGCACAAAAATGCATTAGGATGGACCATAGCTGACATAAAAGGAATTAGTCCTTTGATTTGCACACACAAGATTTATTTGGAGGAAAATGCTAAACCCTCTAGAGAAATGCAATGGAGGCTTAATCCTAATATGAAAGAAGTAGTGAGGAATGAAGTCATTAAACTTCTAGATAATGGAATCATTTATCTTATGAGTTAATTCCAACGAAGACTATTACTGTTTGACGCATGTGCATTGACTATAGAAAACTTAATTCAATGACTAGAAAAGATCATTTTCCTTTACCTTTCATGGATCAAATTCTAGAAAGAGTTGCAGGTCATGAATTTTATTGTTTTCTAGATGGTTATTCGGGTTACAACCAAATTGAAATTGCATTTGAAGATCAAGAGAAAATTACTTTCACATGTCGATTTGGTACATTTGCATACCGAAGGATGCCTTTTGGATTATATAATACACCAGCCATGTTTCAAAGATGCATGCTTAGCATATTTAGTGATATGGTTGAACGTTTTCTTGAGATTTTTATGGATGATTTTTCTGTTTTTGGTGATTTATTTGATAATTGTTTAACTAATTTGGAAAAGGTTTTGAATAGGTGTGAAGAGAAGAATCTTGTGCTGAATTGGGAAAAATATCATTTTATGGTAACAAATGGCTTTGTACTTGGTCACATTGTTTCATCAATAGGAATTGAGGTTGACAAATCAAAAATTGAGTTAATTGCCAACTTGTCAACACCAAAATCTGTTAAAAATGTTAGATCATTCTTAGGACATACTGGTTTTTATAGAAGGTTTATCAAAGATTTTATTGTAATATCTAAGCCATTGTGTAACCTTCTAATAAAGGATAATGTTTTTGAATGGACTGAACATTGTGAAGAAGCCTTTGTTAAACTTAAAAACCTGCTTACATCTGCTCCTGTCATTCAACCTCCTGATTGGTCATTACCTTTTGAAATAATGTGTGATGCTAGTGATTATGTTGTGGGTGTTGTTTTAGGACAAAGAAAAGATAAGAAACCCTATGTGATTTACTATGCAAGTAAAACTTTAAATAGTGCTCAAATAAATTACACAACCACTGAAAAGGAATTACTTTCAGTAGTATTTGCATGTGAAAAATTCAGATCTTATCTTGTTGGCTCACCTATTATTGTTTTTAGTGATCATGCAGCGTTGAAATATCTTCTTTCTAAGAAGGATTCTAAAGCTAGATTGGTGCGGTGGATTTTGTTACTTCAAGAATTCAATATCACAATCAAGGATAAGAAAGGCACCAAAAATATTGTCGCAGATCATTTATCAAGATTAACAACTGATTCGAGATCTAACATCATACCAACCGATGACTACTTTCCTGATGAATCTTTACTTTCTGTCTTTACAATGCCTTGGTTTGTGAATATTGTTAATTTTCTTGTTTCAGGACATTTGCCAACTCATTGGAATACCCAAGATAAAAGAAAGTTCTTGAACGAAGTGAAGAACTTTTACTCGGATGACCCTTATTTATTCAAATATTATCCTGATCAAATATTTTGAAGATGCATTTTCGACAATGAAGTAAGTAATGTTATTAAATTTTGTCATTCTGAGGCATGTAGGGGTCATTTTTCATCAAAGAAGACAACTGTAAAAATCTTACAATATGGATTTTATTGGCCCACCATGTTCAAAGACACGCATGCATTCTGCAAAACTTGTGAAAATTGTCAAAAGTTAGGATCTCTTTCAAAACGTCACATGATGCCTTTAAAT
>NW_011506717.1:0-1867 GCF_000495115.2 Populus euphratica
CTTTGTTGTTGCTACAATTTGGACTTGATAATGGCCTTTTTAGATCTTGGGCTCCATATAAACGTTGTAGGCCTATGTCTTACCTTTCCATCCATATAAATTGGACCTAAATCTGAGATCTGTAGCTCTAGATATGACCCAATTACCGAACAGTGTTCCGGTTTGGATTGCACCGACATCTCTTTTCTAAGTTTGGCCATCTCTTTATCCATGCAATTTAAGTTCTTCAAGTCATCCATCTCTTTATCCTTGCAATTTAAGTTCTTCAAGTCATCAATCAATCCTTTCATTTATGTGATAGGCCTGCATTAAAAATAGACATTTACCACAAATTATAGGTATCTTATATTATTAGATACATTATTATAAAACATATTTTAGTTAAGGAGTTATTGATACTTCAAGTGCAAAATGATGATATAAAACCATGATAAAAATGCACTTTTAAGTACTAATCACAAAGTTTTAATGAGACACATTTTCAGTACATGGTCATTTAAGAGGGATTTTTATAAGATACATAATTATATATATTGAATGTCCATTAGAACCTCCTGGACTTCCATGACTCTTGAGTTTAATCTCTTGGATTTCCATGGCATTTGGGTTTTCTAATGTCATTTAATGTTTATATTTTCTTTTGTTATAAATAGATTATTTGTCTTATATTCTGGCAATTGAAAAAATTCCTACTAAGAAAGGTATGAATTTCTATTTTAATATTTATTCTAAATATCTTTGTTCTTATTTTTTCTTATTTTTTCTTTATTTTTAACATAATGATTATTATTATTAGTTTTCAGTGAAAAAAAAAAAGAGAAGAAGTTTATCACTTTAACAAAGAAAAAAAGAAAAATAGGGGCTGGTATAACTTACCACTATGCCATGAAAGTGCAAGCATTTGTTATACCAAGTGTTATACAACACAAATCTAGATTAACCATTTAACAAGCAAGGTATTAAGAATTAATAAGATAAGAATGATAAGACATGTTAATAGCAAGTTGTTTAGGATATAATAATTGAAGTCCATATTGAGTTTATATTATACTTATCTTAACACCGTTAGTGATACCTTTTCACTTTAACATAATAAATTTAGCTAAACATAATAAAGAAGAGAAACATAAATAAACGAGAGGAGAATATGATTATATAAGTATAGTAAAGGAAATGAAAGACATAAATAAGAAATTAATGAAAGCAAAACTTAAGCATTACAAAAATATAAAGAAAAAGAGCAAGAACATGATCTTCATATGAAAACCAAGATGCCTAAATACATGAAAAATATCTCATTTTATAGGCCAAAATTGGGAACTATTGATTTGATGATTAATTGTTGACTAGGTGACCACATCTTGACTTGGTGACTATCCTTATCTTCTTGTCTAAACAAAACGTCATTGCTAACATCATAATTTGAACAGATAGCCTTTATGAAAGTTCTAGAAAATTATCTCGGCTTTTCAACAAAAAAAAGAAGGTGCATTTGAACTTCTAGAACTCGAGATATGAGTTGAATACTAAACACTATCTAGGCTATAGGAAAGATTTTGATTTCTCTATTGTTGCTGCAATTTGAACTTGAAAATGGTCCTTTTGATTTTAGACTAGGCCTATATCTTAGCTTTCAATCCATATATATTAGACCTAAATGCAAGTTTTACAACTCCAGTTATGATCCAATAACCGAATAGTGTTCCAGTTTGGACTGAACCATCATCTCTTTTCTAAACTTAGCCCTCTCTTTGTCTTCTCAATTTGAGTAGTTAAACTCATCAATCAATCCTTTTATTTATGTGATAGCCCTTCATTTAAGATAAATATTTTTCATAAATTAAAGATATCTTATAGTATTAGACAT
>NW_011506681.1:0-1913 GCF_000495115.2 Populus euphratica
CCTGAAAATATAATGAATAATATATTTTATTTTTATCAATAAGTCCTCACATGTTCATGACTTATCATTCATGGATAGATAACAAACAAAAATTACAAACAAAATTCTAGAGTTTTTTTGTTGTTGTTGTTTTAAGGATGATAACCCTAAAAGTTGGTATAAACGGCTAATAATAATTGAATGGTGGTATAACATTAGTTACCACTTATCCCTACAAACTAACTCTATTTTAGGCACTTTATGGGTGCACTACACCTTGCCTAATTAGTTATATTACAAGGTTATCTCTCAATCAAGCAATAAAAAAAATTAAATGATAGATTCATTGTATTAAAAAATATTAAATTTAATCTACTGAGAACACAAAACATGCAAAAATCATAACCAATAAAAAAATAGCAACAAGAATTTAAAGAAGAAGATTGTGTTTACCTTAAACTCTAGTTGTATTACTAAGTAAGCATGAGATGGAGGGAACAATAAAAGTCAATCTATTATTATTTCAATCTATTTCAAGATATGGTAAGGAAAGTGGCTTACCATTTAAACCTTATAGAAGGATAATGGGTGCATCCGATCTTTCATGTATCTTAATTGAATAGAAAAATTAAAAAAACAAAGTAATTAATTTTAAAATTATCTTTTTTTATAGGAAGCATTACCCAATTATCCTCGCTTCATTTTAAGGATAAGGTTTTTTTAATGAAAAGAGGAAAAGGTATAACAGGGCTACTCTTATTGTTAATTGTAAGTTGTGGTCATGGCTTTAGCTGAGAAAATAAAAGGGAGTAGAAGAAAAGAGATTTTAGAAAGATGAGAGGTCTTATGTAAGATATCTTAGTTTTTTATCAAACGTTATATGAGTTTTGAAGATAGAATAATGATGCATGATAAAAGAAGACAATACATCCAATTTTTAATTTATGTTCAAGAAACAACAACATATGAAGCATAAGGGAATTGGTCCATAACAACCGAAATTAATTTTTCTTTAACTTAGTTCTTGTTATATATATATATATATTGTGGCTATATTGAGGATTAAAAAAAAAACATGATTTGAAAACATTAGCATCCCATTTCATAGTTTGATGATATAATATCAGAAAGCATAAAACAAAGAGGTGGTTTAGTGCTTATCCCTCGTATGCCAAACCATGATTCTTGTTCTTGATATTTTGAACCCTATACTAAAACGTGATGAGTTTTGTTCAATGCATTGACTTTTCACTTTCGTGCACGCTACCATTACAATTCAAATGGGTCTCCCATTTGACCACACAAGAGAAATTACTTAAAATCGTTGTAAGAAATTATAAATTAATTTTAATTAATATGTAAATCAAATTATACCCTTTATCATCAAAAAAGAAAAAAAAAGTGAGGGAGGTTTTCTCAAAAAGGAAATAAGGGATCTTTTAGTTTGATTAAAGAAAATTATTCCTATATTTATTCATTTGCAAAAGAAATAATTGCAAAATTTATGTAAAGTCTTCTTAAAAAATAAATGGGATGATTTTATTATTAGTATATCAACTTTACATATTTTTTTTCTCAAATAACAATCATTGTTTCCACAATTTTTTTAGCAAAAAATAAAAAATGAAAATTATCTTGCTATAAATACAATGTATGAAATATGATTGGTTAAAAGAAATAACAAAATTTATGGTGCCGAGCTTATATATATAATTGTAAACATAACCTATACTACGGATTATATATGTAGAAATAAAATATTTTTCAAATGAGATCCATTAAATATTTGTGTTGTTAAAATCCAAAAAAAATAAAATAGAAAAGCCTAGTAGGGTTTGAGTCTTCTTCTTTTCCCCCTAGAGAAGAGCATGAACTTCCTAGTAGAACCCATTAATAATTGCTCCATTTATTTAAAATAAGTCATATATCTAATT
>NW_011506699.1:0-1891 GCF_000495115.2 Populus euphratica
GAGATTTACAAGTATTAGCATTAATTGAATAAGATGACTAATGTAATCATGTTAACAATATATAATCTAATTGGAACCTCTTTTGTGTGTGGTTTCCAATTCAATACTAAGAGTTTATACTATACTTGTTTGATATACCATTAGTGGAACCTCTAACCTTGACATTTGTTATTATTATTGTTTAATCCTTACATTAATTTTCCTTCTTCAAGTTCTCATCATCTTCTTCTTCTTCTCTTTCTTTATTACTACTACTACTACTACTACTACTATTACTACTACTACTACTACTACTACTATTATTATTATTATTATTATTACTACTACTACTACTACTATTGTTGTTGTTGTTATTGTTGTTTATAATTGTTGTCTATAATTTGTACAATTAACCTCCCTGTGGTTCGACCCCGGTCTTGCCGGGTTATTTATTACTTCGACACTCCTGCACTTGGGAGAAGACATCAACCTTTTCGTCGTGTCATTAACCCTTCATAGAAATGTGAAACCAATCTCCATGTTTCAAAACCATGATGAGGGCAAGTACTAAGCAAGTCTCGATACCTATCCCAACATTTGTAAAATGTTTCTCCTGGTTTTTGAGTGAAAGTGATGATTTGTCTCTTGAAAGAGTTTATTCTATGAGATGGGAAAAACTTCTTTAAAAACTGTTGTTGCATTTCATCCCAAGCACGAATGTTGTTGCATTTCATCCCATTAAAAACTGTTGTTGCATTTCATCCCAAGCACGAATGGATCCTGGTCTTAAATTTTGTAGCCATGTTTTAGCTTTATCTTTTAATGAAAATGGAAAAAGTTTTAATTTGATGGTGTTCATGCTACAATTTAAGTTATTATATGTGTTGCACACCTCCTTAAATTCCCTTAAATGCAAGTATGGATTTTCCAATTCTAAACCATGAAAAGAAGGTAAAAGTTGAATAATACCTAGTTTAAAATTAAAATGAGATGCATCAGGAGGAAAAACTATACATGATGGTGCACTTGTTCTTGTGGGATTCATGTGGTCTCTAAGTGTTCTAGCACGGTTATTCTCATTATTTTCATTATGAAGTGATTGATTATCTTCCTCAGCCATATTTTCTGAAAATGATGAGAATACCCAACAAAGTCTACCACTTGATGTACGTGACCACACTCTCATACACGTGTAGGAATAAAATAAAAGGAAGAAGAAAACAAAGGAAGAAGAAACAAAGTTATATACAAGAGAAGCAAAAAGAAAAAAATAAAATAACTATTATAATTTATACAAGAACTTACCTCTCCGGCAACGGCGCCAAAAACTTGACACGACGAAAAGATTGATGTCTTCTCCCAAGTGTAGGAGTGTCGAAGTAATAAATAACCCGGCAAGACCGGGGTCGAACCACAGGGAGGTTAATTGTACAAATTATAGACAACAATTATAAGCAACAATAATAGCAATAATAACAACAACAATAACAACAACAATAACAACTATAATAACAATAATAATAATAATAATAATAATAATAATAGTAGTAGTAGTAGTAGTAGTAGTAGTAGTAGTAGTAGTAGTAGTAGTAGTAGTGATTAGTACTTAAAAGTGCATTTTTATCATGGTTTTATATCATCATTTTGCACGTGAAGTATCAATAACTCCTTAACCAAAGCATGTTTTATAATAATATATCTAATAATATAAGATACCTTTAATTTGTGGTAAATGTCTATTTTTAATGCAGGCCTATCACATAAATGAAAGGATTGATTGATGACTTGAAGAACTTAAATTGCAAGGATAAAGAGATGGCCAAACTTAGAAAAGAGATGTCGGTGCAATCCAAACCGGCACACTGTTCGGTAAATGGGTCATATCTGGAGCTATATATCTCAGATTTAGGTC
>NW_011506682.1:0-852 GCF_000495115.2 Populus euphratica
TAGATGACATTCGAAGTCAAATAACCAAGTTAATTCAATCACTGAGCATTTAAGAGAAGGGAAAGATTCCTGCTCAACCAATGCCAAATCATGGAGGTCATATACTGACACGACCAAAAGATTGATATCTTCTCCCAAATGCAGGAGTGTCGAAGTAATAAATAACCTAGCAAGACCAGGGTCAAACCACAAGGAGGTTAATTGTATAAATTATAAATAACAATAATACAACCACAACAACAACAATAATAGTAGTAGTAGTAGTAGAAGAAGTAGTAGTAGTAGAAGAAAAAGAAGTTGATGAGAACTTTGAGATGGAAGATCAATGTGAGGATTAAACAATGATAATAACAAATATCAAGGTTAGAGGATCCCCTAAAGGCATTTCAAACAAGTATAGAATAAACTCTTATTATTCAATTGAAAACCACATATAAAGGAGGTTCCAATCAGATTATAAGTTGTTAACATGATTACATTAGTTAAAATATTCAAATAATGTTAATACTAGTAAATATTGTCAGGTATTCATTATTATAACTTATGTTAACAACAAATCAAATAAGTGTCGGTTATACCATACGGTTGGGTTATAAAAGTGCCAAGTATATATTATACCAAATGTTATACAACCTAAATTTAGATTAACAATTTAACAAGCAAAGTATTAAGAGTGAACAAGATAACAAATACAAAACATGTTAGTATCAAACATTAAAGTCCATATTGAGTTTACACTATACTTATTCTTACACCATTAGTGTAACCTTTTCACCTTGACATAATAAACTTAGCTAAACATAATGAAAGAAAGAAAAATAAATAAACAAAAAAAGAACATAAATAAGATAA
>NW_011506682.1:937-1596 GCF_000495115.2 Populus euphratica
AGAGAAAGCAAGAGCATGATCTTGATCTAGAAACCAAGATGCCTAAATGCATGACAAATGCCTCCTTTTATAGGTCAAAATTAGAAACTATTGATTTGATGACTAATTGTTGAGTGGGTTACCAACTCTTAACTTGGTGATATTTTTTATCTTTTTATCTACCCAAAACATCACTGATAATGTTAGAATTTGAACCAGACTTTCATATGAAAGTTCTGGGAAATTGTATCAGCTTTCGAGGAAAAACAATGGAGGTCATTTGGACTTCTAGAACTCGAGATATGAGCTGAACACTGAACAATTTCTAGGCTACATAATAGATTTGAACTTCTACGTTGCTCATAAGATTTGGACTTCCAAACAGCAGAATTAGGTCTTTCCTTCCACATGAAAGTTTTAAGCCTATGTCTTAACTTTTCATCCATATTAAGCAGACCTAAATCTAAGATCTACATCTCTAGATATAACCCAATTATCGAATAGTGTTCCAGTTTGGACTACTCCAGCATCTCTTTTCTAAGTTTGGCCCTCTCTTTGTCCTTTCAATTTCAATATTTCAACTCATTAATCAATTCTTTTAATTATGTGATAGGCCTATATTTAGGATGAACATTTACCATAAATTAAAGGTATCTTATATTATTAGATATGTTATTATA
>NW_011506682.1:1621-1909 GCF_000495115.2 Populus euphratica
CTTTAGTTAAGGAGTTATTGATACTTCAAGTGTAAAATGATGATATAAAACCTTGATAAAAATGCACTTTTAAGAACTAATCAGGTACACATGAATGAATCCTCACCTAGTGAACCTTTAAACCATAAACAAGTCCAAGCCATCACCACCTTTAGAAGTGGAAAGATTGTTGACAAAACTATAGGTTTTGGGATTCTTATAGGTATTGTGGAGGAGAAATCTAGGAAAAGTGAAGAGGGAATCAAAACATAAGTGACAAATAAGAGTTTAAGTGAAAAAGAAGGTGAG
>NW_011506740.1:0-1845 GCF_000495115.2 Populus euphratica
GAACCATGATGTATAGTTTTTCCTCTTGATGCATCTCATTTTAATTTTAAGTTAGACATTATTCAACTTTTACCTTCTTTTCATGGTTTAGATTTAGAAAATCCATACTTGCATTTAATGGAATTTGAGAAAATCTGTATCACCTATAATGACTCAAATTATAGAATGAATACCATCAGATTAAAGCTTTTTCCTTTTTCATTAAAAGATAAAGCTAAAACATGGCTACAAAATTTGAGACTAGGATTCATTCGTGCTTGGGATGAAATGCAACAACTGTTTCTAAAGAAATTTTTCCTATCTCATAGAACAAATTTTTTCAAAAGACAAATCACCACTTTCACTCAAAAATTAGGAGAAATATTTTACCAATGTTGGGATAGGTATCGAGACTTGCTTAATACTTGCCCTTATCATGGTTTTGAAACATGGAGATTGGTTTCATATTTTTATGAAGGGTTAACACCTAGAGATAGGTAAATGGTTGAATTGATGTGCAATGAAACTTTTAAAGATAAAAACCTTGATGAAACAATGGAGTACTTAGACTTGTTAGTTGAAAATGCTCAAAATTGGGACACTGCAGGTACTTATGAGGAACCAAGTAAAACTCAATCTTATACATCTAGTGGAGGTATATACAACCTTAGAGAAGATCATGACCTTCAAGCCAAGTTTGTATCTTTAGCTAGAAAAGTTGAGGCACTAAAATTGAAAAAGAGTGGTCAATTAAAATCTTTTGAAACTATTGTGTGTCAAATATGTGAAACAAATGAACATTCAACCAATAATTGTCCAACCTTGCTTTCTTTTAAGGAATGTCTCCATGAACAAGCCTGTCGCACCCTCGCGGCTGAGCGCGGCATCGCGGCGATCCTCGATTGATTTCGAGGTCCTTTGTTTTGATTTTGTGTAAAAGAGAGTCGCTACCTATAATTATGGTCACTAGGAAACCTAACTAGTCTTTCAGAGATTCTAAGGTAAGGGACTGGTTGCGAAAAGGGAAGGTATTAGTACCTCTAGTACGCTCTGCCTAAGGTAGGTATTAGTACCTCTAGTACGCTTTGCCTAAGGTAAACTGCTTGGTGTTTGGTTTGTCTTATAATTGATATGGTGTTGGTGTTTTCTAATCCCATCAGTTTCTCTCGGTTTGATTCTAACTAAATTTATTAAGATAGAAATCCAAGGAGATTCAATATGCTTTACAAGCTCATTTTTCCCTTAGTATTTCAAGAGTTTGCGACTCGTAAATCGCAAGGAGGATGGACAAAATTTTAGAAATCTAGAGTGCTTTAAAAATCTAATTTTTTTTATCTTAATGTTTTATAATCTTACGACCCGTAAACCATAAAGTAAAAAAAATTAAAATATCCTCGATTATAATTAAGGCTTCTTTCAAGAATGTGTGCGGATTTATTATTTCTAGAATTTTTTTTGGATATTTACCACTCCGAGTTTCTTTATCCAAATATTATGAGTGAATAATAATAAATTATTCCCAATATATTTTGGATATTCATCCTCTAAGGATTTCTTTATCCAAACATTAGCGGTGAATAATAGATGAATCCCCCCCTAAATTAAGATTTTTGTATTTTTTGGAATATTGGCCAATACCCTTTGGAGTTAGCGGTGAATAATGGATGAATTGCCCCCAAAATAAGATTTTTGTATTTTTTAGAATATTGGTTAATACCCTTTGGAGTTTTACAAACATGTTGTAAAATCCAGAAATGCAAGAAAATAATTTTGTTGTGTTTAAGAAATTCATACGAAAACACATTTTCAAAACTTTCAATACTTTTTTATATAAAAAAACGTTCAAAACATGTTAGGATATTGGCT
>NW_011506730.1:0-1861 GCF_000495115.2 Populus euphratica
AAGAACGACATTGTGGATTACAAGTCCATCTAGCACATCGATGACAGACTTCTAGTCGTTTTGCACAACGTTTCTTTGCAAAAGTGCTTTTACATGTTCCAGGCATGTGTGAAATGAAGGAATTAGAGGACTCACCTGATAATCGGACCTTTGCTTCAATCAACCAACGAATATCTTCAGGAATTCCATGATTCATTAACAATCTCAATCTTGCACATCTAGCACAATAAATTTTTGTAATCGCATTATGAGGCAGAGTGGGAAAATACTTTTTCAATTTTTCAAGATTAGTGTCCATTTTCAACTGAGAATTGGAAGAGAGATTCAAAGAATTGCACAAATATATACACAAATATCAGTTATTGTGGGAAACTGAAAGAACCGACTTAAGTCTCGGAGTACCGTTGTTCGTCATTTGACCGGAGTGAGAGAAACTAGCAAAAATCACTAAAAAAGAAACATAAAAACAATGTGAGAAAAACAAAATAATCAACCGTTATCTACAAGATCATTCCAACCAGTTGATTCATTTTCATTAGGAAAATTATCAAAGTAGGCTTTCAAACGATGTCCATTTTCCTTAAAATCATTGTCATTTATTAAATTCTCAATATCACAGGCCCCATAAGGATTGCTTCATCTTGGTCTTAGCTCTCTAGGGAATGCATAGAGTTGAGAATTATAAAACAAAACTTTTTGGCCAGTATCAACTTTTTGACAATTTTCACAAGTTTTGTAGAATGCATGCATGTCCTTGAACATGGTCGGCCAATAAAATCCATTTTGAAAGATTTTTGCAGCTGTCTTTTTTGACGAGAAATAACTTGCACATGCTTCATAATGACAAAGTTTAATGACACTACTTACCTCATTGTCGGGAATGAATCTTTGAAATATTTGATCAGGACAATATTTGAATAAGTTAGGGTCATCACAATAAAAATTCTTCACTTCGTTCAAAAACTTTTCTTTGTCTTGATTACTCCAATCAGTTGGCAAATCTCCTAAAGCAAGAAAATTAATATTTTTATCATACCAAGGCATTGGACTAAGAGAAAGTAAGGATTCGTTAGGAAAGTAATCATCGATTGGTGTGATGTCAGATGTCGAATCTGTTGTCACTATTGACAAAAGATTCGCATCAACATTTTCGGTGCTTGTTTCATCCGTGATTTCTTCCTTAGAATAAATTATTTGCAAATCTTTAGATTCATCTAACTCATTTTTACTTAAAGTAGATTCAAGTTGATCATAAACTAATACATCAATATGATCTACTTCTTGTAAATCATTATCATCTCCAGGTTGCTTGCAAATGTTGAAAATATTCATCTCCAATGTCATGTTTCCAAATGATAGCTTCATCAGCCCATTCCTACAATTAATCAATGCGTTAGAGGTTGCAAGAAACGGACATCCTAAAATAACAGGAAATGAATTACATGCTTCAACAGGTTGTGTGTCCAAGACAATTAAATCCACAGGATAAATGAATTTATCGACTTGTACTAACACATCTTTGACTATTCCTCTAGGCACTTTTACAGATCTATCGTCCTAAATGCATGGCAAATGCCTCCTTTTATAGGCCAAAATTGAGAACTATTGATTTGATGACTAATTGATGAGTGGGTAGCCAACTCTTGACTTGGTGACAATCCTTATCTTCTCTTGTCTGCCCAAAACGTCATTGATAACATCAAAATTGGAGCCATTTGAAAACATGAAAGTTGTAGGAAATTGTCTCAGATTTCTTGTGTAAGCAATTCAGCTCATTTGGACTTCTAGAACTCCAGATATGGCCAAAATACTGAACAGTGCTCGGGCTGGAGGACAGCTTCGGGCTTCTTTGTTGTTGCAA
>NW_011506684.1:0-1904 GCF_000495115.2 Populus euphratica
AACTTGACCAAATAGATCAATTTTAAAACTTCTTGACTCAGCTATTTGTCTAACTTGAGTTTCCAATTAAACAACGTAGGAGCTAGTTGGACTTAAATTGATCAATTTTAGGGATTCAAATGCAACCTTAATAACTAGTAAAAATATGACTTGGTTTTTTTTTAAAGAAAAAACCAAGATAACAACTTCTAAAAAAATATTAAGGCAATGATAGATTTGATCAATCTCAGCCCCCCTCGTGACCTAAGTTATGGATTTTACTAGGTTCAATAATTTTTTTATTTAATTAAATGATAAAAATAGATGTTGAGCACATACATTTCTTTAAGACAATTATCCCTATAAAATGCAAACAAGAATCAATGCAATTTACTTATCAATCAATCAAATAATTAAGGACGAAATAAAAAAAATTAAAAGACCTAAAACAAAAAAAAATTCATATATGGTTGATTGGTAAACTTGTCAGACTCGTAATTAGGTTATTTGAGTTAGCATGACAAACTTTTGAACTAGGTTATGAACTTTATTGGGATTCTAATTTTTGTTGAAAAAATATTTTTTTATTTAACTATATGATAACAAAAATAGACAATTGCAAAATCAAACACCAACCTAAGATGAAGATGTTTTTTTGAGACTAAGGTAACCTCCTAAAAAGATGAAATTAACCAATTATGAAACTGAATTCTCAATTAATTCAATATCTAAAGATGAAATTGAAAAAAGAATAATTAAAAAAATTAAATTTGTTAAAACTACAAATTAGGTCAACCAGCCAAACTTACAAATAGGTCTATGGATTTTATAAAGTTTAATAACATAATTTTTCTCTCAAACTATTTTTTTAACTATATGAAAAAAAAATAGATGATAAAAAAAAAACAAATTCAGTTTAAAAAATACACTCCACCACCAAACATGTAAATTGCGGCAACTTGGGTTATTCTAGCAAATTCGCAAATTATGCTAACCTAATATTAAAAAAAATAAAAAGAAAAAAACCACAAAACTAAATTTTCAATCATCATTATATTAAAAGATAAAATTAATAAAAAATAATTTAAAAAATATCTCAACAAAAATTCAAAAAAGAAGAAGCGAAACACTACATATGATTATTGTAATTCATAATGCGATGAGTGTGGATGAACTATGTTTTCCCCACACCTTTTAGTTTTTGTTACTTATAAAATTTAATAATATTATTTTCTTTAAAACTATTTTTGCTAACTATATGATAAAAAAAATAAATTATAAAAAAAATACAATAAAAAAAGAGAAAGAAAACACACCTTATTAAAATCATAAATCAAGGCAACCTGAATTATTTTGACAAACATGTAAAACCACATTAACTTTATAGAAAAAAAAAAATTACAAAACTAAATTCTTAACTAGCAAATGTTAAAAAATAAAATCAACAAAAAAAATTAAAAAATTATAATAAAAATTTAATAACAAAAAAAGAAAAAAAAATAAAATCATATGTTGAAGCTATAGTTTTAAAACCTGATTTAACTCAACAGATTGACTTGGGACCAAAACCAGGCCGTGTTTAAGGAAAAAAAAATAAGAGAAGATAAAAACACAGGTTGAGCCTACAAGATCTAATTAAAAACCCAACTGTAACTTGTTGAGTATTTATTTTTTTTAAAAAAACGATGTTAGTTTGCTTTATAAAAAAATTAAAGTTACAAATCTAAATTTTCAACTATTTTAATATTAAAAAATAAAATTGATAATTATTTTTTTAAAAAATCATAACAAAAATTCAATAAAAATAAAAAAGAAAAAGAAAAAAAACACATGTTCAAGCCAAAGTTTTAAAACTTGACTTGATCCAGTAAGTCGATCGAACCCAACTAATCTTAGACCAAAACCTGGTTGAGTTTTTTTTAAAA
>NW_011506685.1:0-1901 GCF_000495115.2 Populus euphratica
TACAGTACTTGGATGGCGACCAGTACCGATAGATGATTCAGTTGAAGCGTGACCAGGTGAAAGGTTACTTCTATGCAGTGAAAGGTTTCCGAGCTACGTGGTAAATAATTTTATTTACCATGGGCGAGCTGGAGGAAACCTCATTGTTGAAAGCAAGAAACTCACTCCAGTGTTCGCTACGATCACTTGGAGGAGGTAACTTCCAGCTGGTTGTGGAAAGGAATATTTTGTCTGGTCAAGTTAGCCTGTGAAGATAAAAATTCATGCCCATTACATAATTATTATTTTTTAATTAATATAGATATCCAAGTTATTTTATATATATTTTAATTAATTTTATGAATTTTAAAATTAATAATTATATAAGTCTTAAAAGATTATGAGGTTTATAGAACTTCAATTAGTGATTTATATAAAAAAAAATTAAGTTTACTCAGTTAAATTGTACTTTTTAGAACTAATTTTATATCATTTTATTTGAATGAAAGATGGAATATATCTATTATTCACAGAATATGATATAAAATAAATAAAATTTCCATGTGAGGATGGTATTGATATGGTGTAAGAAGACAATTGGATACATATTAGTATATTTATTTGTGCATCACTAAATGTCAGGCTATTTAAAAAAAAAATTAAAAAATATTGAGTATAAAGATTTTTTTTGATAATATTATTAAATCTAGTCAAGTAATTTGATCTTGAAATCTATGAACTCAACTCTACTCAAGTTTCAGATTAAACCGTGCGAGAGCTGATATAATATGAATTATTTAATTTAATGGTTTCTAGATTCAAATCGCTTTGATATGACAACCATGCCAGGCTTAAACGCCACAAGTCTGGCATGCCTGAGTCACTCGGTTCTGGCATGGTTGCCAGACTCTTGGCCATCAGGTTTGGCATGTTTGTCAAATCCAAATAACTTGGATTCGGTGCGGTTAACAGACCCGAAAAATTGAATTTAAGGTGATTGTTAGATGCATAATGCTTGAATTTGGCAT
This sequence comes from Populus euphratica, assembly GCF_000495115.2. Classification (NCBI taxonomy): domain Eukaryota; kingdom Viridiplantae; phylum Streptophyta; class Magnoliopsida; order Malpighiales; family Salicaceae; genus Populus; species Populus euphratica. The sequence continues at coordinate 1,008 of NW_011506685.1, forward strand.
TGTTGCCAAACCCAAGTAGGTTGAGTTTGGCAAACACGCCAAATGCAAGCTACTTTTTTGTTTTTTTAGACTAAAAGTATTATTTTATCATATATTAAAATTGAAAAAACTAGAAATAACATTGTTTAGTAGTCTATTATTTTTTTATATCAGGAGCAAGAAAGTATTTTTATTGTTATGAATATAGTGAAAAGCCAAGAAAACATTTGATCAATAGTTTTAAATTTTGTTGACTTTGTTAACTCTAAAGGTAAAAAAAATATTTTAACTATGTTAAAAATTTTAAAAAATACATATACTCTCAAACAATATTTTAATGATCATTGGACCAAATAAAAAATCCAAAATATTTTTAAACCAAAGACTTAAATTTAAATCACTAAAGGGTAAGGTCTGACAACCATGTCAGATCCAAGGTGTTTGGGTCTGGCAAACCATGTAAAACTCAAACAAACAATAAATAAAAAGGACAATTATATATTTTAGTTGTTAGAAGAGAAAAATAAATAAATAATAATCTATTACCGGTAACAATCCAACCATTATATTTTTACACGCGCCGTATTATATGAAAGAGGACACAACTACTCATTTAGTTAAATAACGGATGACTGGATTTGATATTTGGAAATCATGGTAAGATTAAACCGGTTTTCTATGATATTTTTACCATTTTGATATGCATAAATATTTTATTATTATTATTATTATGAATTTTCCACTTGATTAAATTAAATAATAAAATACAAAAATAAATATAACAATATAATATTTTTATTGTTAGAGTATATTAATAATAAAGTTTTACACTCATGAATAATATTAATACAAATACAATAAATTCTTAATGATTCGTATGATCATTACACAATGAATCTTCGAGGGCTTCCCTAG
>NW_011506686.1:0-1901 GCF_000495115.2 Populus euphratica
ATGGAGAAAGGTAAGCCAAATATTATTTAGTTTATATATAACAAAATGAAATTTCTGTGTCATATTCTTCAATATATTATTATGATATTGTTTCCAGAACTTTTCTGTTGAATTTCCAATTTTTGCAATCCATTTCCATACCTTCATGGTGATGGAAACTAATAGAACATGAACATGTACATTGATGTTTAGTTTAATTAATTGTGTTTCCTATGAACATATAAACTAAAAATACTTTCTTAATTTTTTAAACTTAGCATTAATCTATGACTATCAAAATCAAATGTGTAGCCGAAAAAATAAATTTTATAGCACACGCAACTAATTGCATATATAAAACATTTAAGAAATAAATTGAACATGAAATCTCAAATAAAATATTTAGTATATTTACTTATAAGAACACTTAAAATATTTAAAAAAATACAGATAATATTATTATCGATTGTTATATATTTTATTTTAAATTTTTATTTTTTACAATTCGATGCAAATGAATTGAATGCAATTAATTTCCCATGATTTCAATAACAATATTTTAATTAATTACAATATTAATCAAAGCCAATGAACTCAAAGAATTACTCAAAATCTAAATATGAAATACAGAAACCGAAGTTCTAGAATGACAAGAAAAAAATTAAGCAAAGAACATGGGAGAAGAAGGCAGGAGAAGTATTGCTTGTTGTGCATGGCATTCCCCTCCACGCCCTTTTTATATTGATTTTAATTACCAAAATTATTGCAGAATTAATTCTCATTATTTTAACCTTTAATTACCTGTCACAAAAATATAAAACCCGGCAATTTTTTACTTTAAAAACTAAGACATGTGAAAAGTTATTGATTGGACAAATAACTTTTATAGGAAAAAAATTATTTTACAGTAAATCTAAAAATTCCAATTACTTCAGGCAGTTCATTCAAAAAATATTTTTAAAAAATTTAATTTTTTTAAATTAATATATTTTTAATATTTTTAAATTATTTTGATATGCTGATTTTACAAATAATTTTTAAAAAATATTATTAGCATACTTTTCTAAATAAAAAATATTTTCAAAAACAATTATAACTACACTTCCAAACACGCATAATTTTAAGTTTTATTCTATTTATAAGTTTTGTTTGCTTTTCTGAATAAAAAATATTTTCAAAAACAATCATAACTACACTTCCAAACACGCACAATTTCAAGTTTTATTCTATTTATAAGTTTTGTTTGAAAATGTAATTGTGTTTGCTTTTTTAAATATTTTTTATGCTGTAATATATTAAAATAATATTTTATTTATTTTTAAATTTTTTTAAATATTTTTTATGCTGTAATGTATTAAAATAATATTTTTTTATTTTTAAAAATTATTTTTAAAATTAGCGCATTAAAATAATTAAAAATATAAAATAATATTAATTTTTAATAAAAAATTAAATTTTTATAAAAAATAATTTACATCGCGTTACCAAACAGTGACCACCGTCCATAGAAGCTCAATTTCAACTTTTCAAGTTACATGAAAAACTTGTGATTTCTTAACTAGGGGTTCTTTAATATCCATTTTTTATTCATTAAGAATTAGTTTTAAATGTGTTAATATTTTATATTATTTATGTTGAATAATTTTCAATAAAATTATGAGTGGACCTCGCGGTCCAATTATGTTAGATGTGTACTATAATCATACTTTAAACCACATTTTCTACCAAATAGCAAAAATTCAATAGACAGATTGGATGGTGACCATTGAAGAATCTCTCGCTCGGCCATTTGCCCAGAGAGGCAACCGTTTTCTTTTACAAAATGATTCGAGGCATGACAAACGTTTATGATCAGCAAGGAAAACACGGGCGGCTTAAAAGATATCATTGCTATCTCTTTATCTACTTTTTATTGTTAGTTT
>NW_011500566.1:0-158 GCF_000495115.2 Populus euphratica
GGTTAATTTTCTTAAGCTTTTCTCCTACCCATGTAACAAGTGTTGGGCCAATAACTCTCAAGTTAATTGACTTTAGGGTATTAGGTGTTAAAACATCTCTTCGAGCTTAATTGCTTAGGTTAGGGAGGCTACGAAACCAAACTTATCTATATTTTTAT
>NW_011500566.1:461-655 GCF_000495115.2 Populus euphratica
TATTTATTACTTCGACACTCCTGCACTTGGGAGAAGACATCAATCTTTTAGTCGTGTCAGAGATCATAGTAACAACAATTTTGCACATGCTTTATTAAATAGAAAACACAGTTAGTCAAGTGATTGATTATCTTCTTTGGCTATGTTTTCTGAAACTGATGAGGATACCCTACAAAGTCTACCACTTAATGTAA
>NW_011500566.1:1348-4984 GCF_000495115.2 Populus euphratica
GAAAAGCGTGATCTTGATCTGGAAACCAAGATGCCTAAATGCATGGCAAATGCCTCCTTTTATAGGCCAAAATTGAGAACTATTGATTTGATGACTAATTGATAAGTGGGTGACCAACTCTTGACTTGGTAACAATCCTTATCTTCTATTGTTTGCCTAAAATATTATTGATAATTTCAGAATTGGAACCACTTGAAACATAAACATTATAGAAAATTGTCTCAGCTTTCCAGGAAAAAAAAGTAGAGGTCATTTAGACTTTTAGGACTCCAAACATGGGCCAAACACTAAACAGTGCGCGGACTGTAGGACAGATTCAGACTTCTTTATTGTTGCTACAATTTAGACTTGAAAATGGCCTTTATAAATCTTGGGCTCAATATAAAAGTTATAGTCCTATGTCTTACCTTTCCATCCATATAAAGTAGATCTAAATTCGAGATCTATAGTCCAGATATGATCCAATTACCGAATAGTATTCTGGTTTGGACTGCACCAGCATTTCTTTTCTATGTTTGGCTATCTCTTTGTCCTTTCAATTTTAATTCTTAAATTCATCAATCAATCCTTTCATTTATATGATAGACCTGCATTTAAAATGAATATTTACCATAAATTAAAGATATCTTGTATTATTAGATATGTTATCATAAAACATGCTTTAGTTAAGGAGTTATTGATACTTCAAGTACAAAATAATGATATAAAACCTTGATAAAAATTCACTTTTAAGTGTTAATTAAAGCACTTGAAAAGAGGACAAGGGATCAAAGACGTGCTCAAAAGAAAGTGAGGGTTTAAAGGTGCACTCGAAAATAGATGAGGGCTCAAAGACACACTCGAAAGGGGACGTAAACACATTACCTTGGATGGTTAAGGGCTCAAAGGTGCACTTGAAAAAAGAGGTGAGGGCTCGAAGGTGCTCTTGAAAGGAGGTAGGGTAAGAAAACGCATTACCTTATGAATGGAAAATGAAAGGTGGTGGAAAAATACACATGTTTTTTTTTTTACAACTTGATTCTTATAGGTGGCCTGCCTAGGTTAAAATTTCTCATAGGTAAAAAGTTTTCAACAACAATTTCAATCGTGGCCATTTCAAGGTGGCATTTCATTTGATGGATCCTATTAGAGATTTCTTTTGTGAATTTTGTAAAACTCATTGTCCAATGTCGTAAATTTTAGAGCATATACATGCATCTTTACGTGATTTGAAATAAAAGCCCCTATTTCATCTTAATTAGCACTTAAAAGTATATTTTTTTATCAAGGTTTTATATTAGCATTTTGCACTTGAAATATCAATAACTCATTAACTAAAGCATGTTTTATAATAACAAGTCTGATACTATAAGATACCTTTTATTTATGTTAAATATTCATCTTAAATGTAGGCCTATCACTTAAATCAAAGAATTTATTAATGATTTCAACAACTAAAATTTAGAAAACAAAGAGAGGGTGAAGCTTAGAAAAGAGATGTTGATTCAGTCCGAACTGGAACACTATTCAGTCATTGGGTCATATCTGAAGCTGTAGATCTTGGATTTTAATTTAGTTTATATGGCTAGAAAGCTAAGACATAGGCCTAAAACATTCATATGAATGCAAGACTCAATTCCGCTGTTGGAAGTCCAAATCTTAGCAATAATAGAGAAGTTGGAATCTATCCTATAGCCTAGACATTATTAAGTGTTCATCCCATATCTTGAGTTTTAGAAGTCCAAATGACCTCATTCTTTTTTTTGGTTGGAAAGATGAGATAATTTTCTAGAACTTTCATGCATCAAGTTTGTTTAAATTCTGATGTTAGCAATGATATTTTGTTTAGACAAAAAGATAAGGATTGTCATCAAGTTAAGATATGGCCACCCCCCTAATAATTAGTCAACAAATCAATAGTTCCCAATTTTAACGTATAAAAGGAGATATTTTCCATGCATTTAGGCATCTTGATTTTTAGATCAAGATCATGTTTTTGCTCTCTCTTCATTATAGTGCTTAAGTTTTGCTTATGTTAATATCTTGTTTATGTTTCTCATTTCCTTTCCTTTATTTAGTTAACTTTTATCTTATTTATGTTCTTATCTTATTTATTTATGTTTCTCTCTTTTATTATGTTTAGGTAAGTTTATTATGTCAATGTGAAAAGGTTACACTAATGGTGTAAGAAGAAGTATAGATAAACTTAACATGAACCTTAATGTTTGATACTAACATATTTTATATTTGTTATCTTATTCATTTTTAATACTTTGCTTGTTAAATGATTAATCTAGATTTGTGTTGTATAACACTTGGTGATTGATTAATACTTAAAAGTGCATTTTTATCAAGGTTTTATATCATCATTTTGCACTTGAAGTATCAATAACTCCTTAACTAAAACATGTTTTATAATAATATATCTAATAATATAAGATACCTTAATTTATGATAAATGTTCATTTTAAATGCAGGCCTATCACATAAATGAAAGGATTGATTGATGACTTGAAGAACTTAAATTGCAAGGATAAAGAGATGGCCAAACTTAGAAAAGAGATGTCGGTGCAATCCAAACCGGAACACTGTTCGGTAATTGGGTCATATCTGGAGCTACAGATCTCAGATTTAGGTCCAATTTATATGGATGGAAAGGTAAGACATAGGCCTACAACTTTCATATGGAGCCCAAGATCTAAAAAGGCCATTATCAAGTCCAAATAGTAGCAACAACAAAGAAGCCCAAATCTGTCATCTAGCCCAAGCATTGTTCAGTATTTTGGCCATATCTAGAGTTCTAGAAGTCCAAATGAGCTGAAGTTTTTACACAAGAAAGCTGAGACAATTGCCTACAACTTTCATGTTTACAACTGGCTCCAATTTTGACGTTATCAATGACGTTTTGGGCAGACAAGAGAAGATAAGGATTGTCACCAAGTCAAAAGTTGGTCACCCACTTATCAATTAGTCATCAAATCAATAGTTCCCATTTTTGGCCTATAAAAGGAGGCATTTGCCATGCATTTAGGCATCTTGGTTTCCAGATCAAGATCATGCTCTTCCTTTCTCTCTTTGTATTTTTTATGCTTTGTTTTCATTAATATTAAGTTTATGCCTTTCATTTCCTTTCCTTTACTTAGTTAACTTTTATGTTCTTATTTTGTTTATCTATTTTGCTTTCTTTCATTATGTCTAGCTAAGTTAGTTATGTCAAGGTGAAAAGGTTACACTAATGGTGTAAGAATAAGTATAATGTAAACTTAATATGGACTTTAATGTTTGGTACTAACATGTTTTATATTTGTTATCTTGTTCACTCTTTAATACTTTGCTTGTTAAATGATTAATCTTGATTTATGTTGTATAACATTTGGTACAACAAATGCTTGGCACTTTCATAGCCCATAATGTATGGTATAACCGACACCTGAGCTATGAAAGGAACTTGATTTGTTGTTAACATAAGTTATAATCATGGATGCTTGACGAGATTTACAAGTATTCGCATTAATTGAATAAGATGACTAATGTAATCATGTTAACAATATATAATCTGATTGGAACCTCCTTTGTGTGTGGTTTCCAATTCACTATTAATAGTTTATACTATACTTGTTTGACATATCATTAGTGGATCCTCTAACCTTGACATTT
>NW_011500566.1:5193-6738 GCF_000495115.2 Populus euphratica
TTGTTTTTTATAATTTTTACAATTAACCTCCCTGTGGTTCGACCCCGGTCTTGCCGGGTTATTTATTACTTCGACACTCCTGCATGTGGGAGAAGACATCAATCTTTTAGTCGTGTCAGTGATTAGTACTTAAAACTGGATTTTTATCAAGGTTTTATATCAGCATTTTGCACTTGAAGTATCAATAATTCCTTAACTAAAGTATGTTTTATAATAAAAAGTTTGATATTATAAGATACCTTTAATTTATAGTAAGTGTTCATCCTGAATGCAAGCCTATCACATAAATGAAAGGATTGATAAATGAATTGCAGTACTAAAATTGCAAGGACAAAGAGAGGGTAAAGTTTACAAAACAGATGCTGGTTTAGTCCAAACTGGAATACTATTCAGTAATTGGTTTATAGCTAGAGCTATAGAACTTGGATTTAGATCTGCTTTATATGGATAGAAAGCTAAGCATAGGCCTAAAATTTCATGGAAAGGCAAACTCAATTTTGCTATTTGGAAATCCAAATCTTAGCACTAATGTAGAGTCCGAATCTGTCTTGCAACCTAGATACTGTTCCATGTTCAGCCCATATCTCGAGTTCAAGAAGTCCAAATGACCTCAATGTTTTTTTTCTTGGAAAGCTGAGAAAATTTCCTAAAACTTTCATGGTAAGGTTGGTATAAATTCTGACATTATTAATAATGTTTTATTAAGACAAGAAAATAAAGATTGTCATCAATTCAAGAGTTGGCCACCCACTCAACAATTAGCCAATAAGTCAATAGTTTTCAATTTTGACATATAAAAAGAGGTATTTTCCATGCATTTAGGCATCTTGGTTTTCAGATCATGATCATGCTCTTGCTTTCTCTCTTTGTATTTTTGTAATGCTTAAGTTTTGCTTTCATTAATATCTTGTTTATGCCTTTTATTTTCTTTCCTTTAATAAGTTAACTTTTATCTTATTCATGTTCTTATCTTGTTTATTTATATTTCTCTCTTCATTATGTTTAGCTAAGTTTACTATATCAAGATGAAAAATTTACACTAAAGGTGTAGGTATAGTATAAACTCAACATGGACCTTAATGTTTGATATTAACATGTTTTATATTTGCTATCTTGTTCACTTTTTCTACTTTGCTTGTTAAATGATTAATCTAGATTTATAATGTATAACTCTTGGTACAACAAATACTTGGCACTTTTATAGGCCAAACCTTATGGTATAACTAACACTTGTGCTATGAAAGAAACTTGATTTTTTATTAACATAAGTTATAATCATGAATGCCTGACAACATTTACAAGTACTATAATTATTCAAATAAGATAACTAATATAATCATATTGACAATTTATAATCCGATTAGAAGCTCCTTTGTGTGTGGTTTTTAGTTGAATAATAATAGTTTATACTATACTTGTTTGAAATACCATTAGTGGATCCTCTAACCTTCACATTTGTTTTTATCATTGTTTGATTCTTACATTAATCTTCCATCTCAAAGTTCTCATCAACTTCTTCTTCTTCTTTTATTACTATTACTATTA
>NW_011500566.1:7073-8623 GCF_000495115.2 Populus euphratica
CTTTTTTTTTTTCTTTTTTTCTTTCTTTTATTCTATTTTACACGTGCATGAGAATTTAATCACATACATTAAATGGTAGACTTTGTAGGGTAGCTTCATCATTTTCAGAAAATATGGCTAAAAATGATAACCCATCACTTTATAATGAGAATAATAAGAATAACCGTGTTAGAATATTTAGAGACCATATGAATCCTACAAGAACAAGTGCACCCTCATGTATAGTTTTCTCTCATGATGCATCTCATTTAATTTTAAGCCAGACATTATTTAACTTTTACCTTCTTTTCATGGCTTAGATTTATAAAATCTGTTCTTGCATTTAATAGAATTTAAGGAGATCTGCAACACGTATAATGACTCAAATTGTAGCATGAATATTATCAGATTAAATCTTTTTCCTTTTTCATTAAAAAATAAAGCTAAACATGGCTAGAAAATTTGAGACCAGGATCCATTTGTACTTAAGATAAATCACCACTTTTACTTAAAAACCAAGAGAAACATTTTACCAATGTTGGGATAAACATTGAGACTTGCTTAATACTTGCCCTCATTATAGTTTTGAAACATGGAGATTGGTTTCATATTTTTATAAAGGGCTAACATTTAAAGATAGGCAAATGGTAGAATTGATGTACAATGAAACTTTTGAGGATAAAGATCCTGATGAAGCAATGAAGTACTTAGACTTGTTAACTGAAAATGCTCAAAATCAAGACACCGCAAGTACTTATGAGGCATCAGGTAAAACTCAACCTTATACATTTAGTGGAGGTATGTACAACTTTAGGGAAGATCATGACCCCTAAGCCAAGTTTGCATCTTTAGCTAGAAAAGTCGAGGCATTCGAATTAAAAAAGAGTGGTTAATTAAAATCTGTTCAAGATATTATGTGTGAAATCTATGAAACTAATGAATACTTAACCAATGATTATCCAACTTTGTCTTTTTTTAGGAAATGCCTCCATGAACAAGCTTATGTTTTAAACAGTTCCTAAAGGCCCAATCATAACTCGTACTCGCAAACATACAACCCTGGTTGGAGAAATCATCTAAATTTCAGTTAGAAAAGTGACAATAATAATGCACAAACTTCACAATTACCATTTCAAACACATCATAATTAACAAAATTCTTATAGATATGTACCTCCTTATGCTCCACCTTCTAGAAGAAATCTTGAGGAAACATTGCATGCATTCATTGAAAAGCAAAAGACAATCAATACTCAACTTGCTCAAAGTATAACATATTTTAAAGATACTCTTGCAAAATTGACATCTGCTCTTAGTTTCTAATAGAAATGTAAGTTTCCATCTCAACCACAACAAAATCCCAAGAGGCAATACAATGCAAATACAAGTTGTTTTAGAAGCCAAAACATGGATCAAGTCAAATCAGCCAGCACTCTTCACAGTGGTAAGGTGATTAGTACTTAAAAGTGTATTTTTGTCAAGGTTTTATATTATTGTTTTGCACTTGAAGTATCAACAACTCCTTAACTAAAGCATGTTTTATAATAACATATCTAATAATATAAGATACCT